>NC_068452.1:26647564-26895064 GCF_023373465.1 Oncorhynchus keta
ACGTCAAATAAACACAGAATAGTCCTTTTTGAAGGACCGTTTGATTCATCCATTTCTTATTTTGCAATGATAGTGTTACTAATGTGTAAGTGAAGATAGTGTTACTATTGTGTAAGTAATGATAATGTTATTAATGTGTAATAAATATTCTGGGAAAGAGTGACAATTTTCTGGTCTCGCCTCTAATGCAAAACAAAGACTACTGTATAGGCTACAATACGGTACACTGTAAAATGTATTGCCTACCACTAGTTGGATGAATAATGTATGCCACGCGGTCTAGTAGATAACGACAAAAACCATATCCAATAGTTGTTGAACTGTAGCTTATCCTCAGACTGAAGAATAAGACTGAAGAATAGTTCGGCCACCGTTCCCGATCGAATTCAGAGAACCATCACAGGCAGCTCGACAAGTCTCAGGTTTATTTTGCAACAATGTCTCGACTCTCGTATGCTACATGCAAACAGCCAATCGCAGCTTTTATGTTGGATGACGCGAAGTGGGTGTTGGTAAGATATATAATATAAACCTTAGAAGTCCTTTGCCCCCTCCCATGTCAAATCAAGACTGATTAAAACCCATCTCAACAGTCATTTGACCGTTCACCTAGAGGGGAGGACAGTGCTCAGACTGTGCCTAGATCTGTACAATGTAGGCTATCACATAATACACTCACAGCCCAAGCAATAGAATAATTCCTTACTGCATGTCAGGCCAGCCAGGGCAATAATCAGGCCAGACAGGGCAGTGAGAAATGTATGATGAATAACGTTTAGTTGATAGCTCCATCAAGTGTTGCTTTAGTTACCTGTATAAAATGGTGATAGATCCAACTTCCAAGATATACACTCACACTTGGCTCTGTCTGGATAGAGTTGTTGTGCAGGATTACCAGGATGTTTGAGTGATCGCTTTTATTATCAGTAAATTAGTTGTCCACTAGAGGGCAGGCTAAAACAATATGCATGCTTGTGCCCTATGGAAGCTAAATGGCATAGTGCAGAACAGCTATATTCCGAAGGAGGTTCTGAGGGTTGTTAGATGGATTTTTCTGTTAAGGGTATCTGCAATCCTAACGTGTCTTGTGGGTGGTGAGAAACTCAAATAAAGATGAAAGGTCTATTAGCGTCAACGGAAAAATCATGTTTACATAAAGGCATGATTATAGTCCTGGTCCCTATTGGCACAGATTTGTTCTGCATTACTCCTTAATAAACCGTTCATATTTTGAAATTCTAATTGATATTGTGAATGGACATGAAAACTACGCATTTCAAATAGATTTTAAAAATATTTCTTATTGTTGCATTGTTGAAAAGTAGGCATTTAGTTGGACCATGTGTATCCTGTACATACCACTAATACAACTTGAAACTAAATTAATTAAAACTCCTGTTGTGTGTCTTTTATCCTGCTACCAGTTATCTACCAGTTATCTTGGTATACTCTTGCCCTATATTTAGCTGATACGCACAATGCACCTTCATCTAGGAATAGATATCAGAGGAGCACATTTTATAGAATTCGATGGTTTTGTATAACCTCATTCACCACTTTCAGGAGAATGGCTACATAGTCATGAACACAATAAGACTAACAACATCTGTTGGGATTGTTTTTTATTAATAGGCCCATCACTAGACTATGCTAAGGAGACACTAGCATAGTCAATTCACAAAGGGTTGTCCATTGAGCAACATTTAAGACTAGGTTAGGTAGACTTTGAACTTCTGTTGTTTTTTTATTGTCAGTAAGATTGTTGTAATGTGAATAATGGGTAATGAACTGAGGGCAGAAATGGAGATCATACAAAGCTGAATTGCAGCAGGTGATGAATGGCTTTGAATAGCCACCATTAATGACCAATATACACTTCCGTTCAAAAGTTTGGGGTCACTTAGAAATTTCCTTGTTTTTGAAAGAAAAGCCATTTTTTTGTCCATTAAAATAACAACCATTTGATCAGACATACAGTGTAGACACTGTTAATTTTGTAAATGGCTATTGTAGCTGGACTTCTCACAAGTCCTCAACTGGCAGCTTCATGAAATAGTACCCGCAAAACACCAGTGTCAACGTCAACAGCGAAGAGGCGACTCTAGGATGCTGGCCTTCTAGGCAGAGTTGCATTGAAAAAGCCACATCACAGACTGGCCAATAAAAAGAAAAGATTAAGATGGGCAAAAGAACACCAACACTGGACAGAGGAACTCTGCCTAGAAGGCCAGCATCCCAGGGTCGCCTCTTCACTGTTTTTTAATTTTACCTTTATTTAACCAGGCAAGTCAGTTAAGAACATATTCTTATTTTCAATGACAGCCTGGGAACAGTGGGTTAACTGTCTGTTCAGGGGCAGAACGACAGATTTGTACCTTGTCAGCTCGGGGGTTTGAACTCGCAACCTTCCGGTTACTAGTCCAACGCTCTAACCACTAGGCTATGGTTGACATTGAGACTGGTGTTTTGCGGGTACTATTTCATGAAGCTGCCAGTTCAGGACTTGTGAGGCGTCGGTTTCTCAAACTAGACACTCTAATGTACTTGTCCTCTTGCTCAGTTGTGTACTGTGGCCTCCCACTCCTCTTGCTATTCTGGTTAGTGCCAGTTTGTCCTGTTCTGTGGAGAGAGTAGTACACAGCATTGTACGAGATCTTCAGTTTCTTGGCAATTTATATCATGGAATAGCCTTAATTTCTCAGAACAAGAATAGACTGACGAGTTTCCGAAAAAACAGGCTTTTTAAAATGATAAACTTGGATTAGCTAACACAACATACCATTGGAACACAGGAGTGATGGTTGCTGATAATGGGCCTCTGTACGCCTATGGAGATATTCCATAAAAAAATCTGCAGTTTCCAGCTACAATAGTCATTTACAACATTAACAATGTCTACATTGTATTTCTGATCAATGTGATGTTATTTTAATAGACAAAAAATGTGCTTTTCTTTCAAAAACAAGGACATTTCTAAGTGACCCCAAACTTTTGAACGGTAGTGTACCTCTCACATTTCACAACAGCAACAAATCACATCATTGATTTGGCCTGGAATCTATTTGTGTCTTTAATTTGTAACAAGATATTATTTCTGTGTGTATGTAAATGTATATGGAATATAAGAATAATGTTAAAGAAAAAGCCATCTATGTTTGACTTTAAAGACATGCTTCGGTTGGCCTTAGTAACATATCATCACTAAGTCTGTATTTTAAAAGGCCCCATTAATTCCAACGGCATGAATAGATCAGGGGGAGGAGATAACAGAGCAGATACTGTGAAGCAGTCGCAAGTCACAACATACAACTTGCAACATGCCTTAGTGAGTTTACCATTACTCAACTCTCACTTTCCCCTTCATCAAAAATGTGTCGGGGTTCTAGTCGGGGTAACACCCTGCTTCTGCAGTATCCAGAGCTTTGTACTATCTGTGTTTTTGCTCAATATTTTATTTACAGGACGGACAGAGATAAATAGGGTTGGCTGAAGGAGATAGATGGTCACTCAGGCCATAGGTATCTCATTATGAGCCTCAGTCACTGAGAAAAACACTGAGAGACCCTTCAGCGGAACAGGAAATCCTCTGCTTGGACGTGTGGGCGTTTATTGCTCATAAACACTTTGTGATGCACAACCAATCACTCTATGCAGTAGGCAAGATTGAACTTATTAGACAATGTCTTTATGATTTATATTTAAAAATGTGTTCATGTTTTAAGTAGTAGTACCTCTATTCAAAATGACTTATTTCTTATTTATGGTATGCCTACAGGTTTTGTTTGTGTGTGTATGTGAGGAAGCATTTTCATAGACAGCCTTCCTATCTTTTTATAGATTCACTGAAGTGTTCAGCAAAGCCCATATTACTGAGGGAAACAAAAACATCCATAACAGGCACGCGTCATGCCACTCTGTCCTATGGCAATCAGAGAGCTTTACAGTCACTATAAAAACAATCCCTTGTTCCTTTAACACATTATTACCCCATTTTCTAATCAACGGGGGTGTTTGAAGATGGAAGCATTATCAGCTCTCTCTCTCTCTCTCTCTCTCTCTCTCTCTCTCTCTCTCTCTCTCTCTCTCTCTCTCTCTCTCTCTCTCTCTCTCTCTCTCTCTCTCTCTCTCTCTCTCTCTCTCTCTCTCTCTCTCTCTCTCTCTCTCTCTCTCTCTCTCTCTTTCTCTCTCTCTCTCTCTCTCTCTCTCTCTCTCTCTCTGTGTGTTCATGTGGCAGAATGACTAGATTTCCCAAACCAACCCAGTCATTACACTCAGACACATTCAATGTAATGTTTACATGCTTTTTTACAGCATCGCTACAGCACCCAGTTCTCCTTCCTGAACACGTCGGTGTACATGTAAGAGTGTGTGCAGAGTATATGACTTGAGTAAACAGAACTAACAGCTCATTGCCTCAGAACATGCTGGAGTTCAAGGTATTGGGGTGAAGATGTTTTTATGCCAGAAAGAGATGCTCAGAGTAAATACACGAAGGCAACCCAAACAATAAACATACAAATCAAATCAAATCAAATCAAATTTATTTATATAGCCCTTCGTACATCAGCTGATATCTCAAAGTGCTGTACAGAAACCCAGCCTAAAACCCCAAACAGCAAGCATTGCAGGTGTAGAAGCACGGTGGCTAGGAAAAACTCCCTAGAAAGGCCAAAACCTAGGAAGAAACCTAGAGAGGAACCAGGCTATGTGGGGTGGCCAGTCCTCTTCTGGCTGTGCCGGGTGGAGATTATAACAGAACATGGCCAAGATGTTAAAATGTTCATAAATGACCAGCATGGTCGAATAATAACAAGGCAGAACAGTTGAAACTGGAGCAGCAGCATGGCCAGGTGGACTGGGGACAGCAAGGAGTCATCATGTCAGGTAGTCCTGGGGCACGGTCCTAGGGCTCAGGTCCTCCGAGAGAGAGAAAGAAAGAAAGAGAGAATTAGAGAGAGCATATGTGGGGTAGCCCGTCCTCTTCTGGCTGTGCCGGGTGGAGATTATAACAGAACATGGCCAAGATGTTCAAATGTTCATAAATGACCAGCATGGTCGAATAATAGTAAGGCAGAACAGTTGAAACTGGAGCAGCAGCATGGCCAGGTGGACTGGGGACAGCAAGGAGTCATCATGTCAGGTAATCCTGGGGCATGGTCCTAGGGCTCAGGTCAGTTGAAACTGGAGCAGCAGCATGGCCAGGTGGACTGGGGACAGCAAGGAGTCATCATGTCAGGTAGTCCTGGGGCATTTGGTCCTAGGGCTCAGGTCCTCCGAGAGAGAGAAAGAAAGAAGGAGAGAATTAGAGAACGCACACTTATATTCACACAGGACACCGAATTAGGACAGGAGGGGTACTCCAGATATAACAAACTGACCCTAGCCACCCGACACAAACTACTGCAGCATAAATACTGGAGGCTGAGACAGGAGGGGACAGGAGACACTGTGGCCCCATCCGAGGACACCCCCGGACAGGGCCAAACAGGAAGGATATAACCCCACCCACTTTGCCAAAGCACAGCCCCCACACCACTAGAGGGATATCTTCAACCACCAACTTACCATCCTGAGACAAGGCTGAGTATAGCCCACAAAGATCTCCGCCACGGCACAGCCCAAGTGGGGGGCGCCAACCCAGACAGGATGACCACAACAGTGAATCAACCCACTCAGGTGACGCAACACCTGCAGGGACGGCATGAGAGAGCCCCAGTAAGCCAGTGACTCAGCCCCTGTAATAGGGTTAGAGGCAGAGAATCCCAGTGGAAAGAGGGGAACCGGCCAGGCAGAGACAGCAAGGATTGCAGCATACACTGCAAGAGCTTCGGTCATGATTTGCTGTTCAATGAGGAGCAAAACAACAGTAATGTGAAAACATGAGCAATAATGAGCGTGATAATGAATGATAGACGTAGAGATTGGGCACAATCGTAGGAGGAGGGCAGTGAGGAAGAGAGGAATATATCAGCTCAAACACACAAGCAAGCCTGGAAAATGTTTTATAGTCTAGACTACACACAGGCTCTGTCACAGAGAAGGACTATGTATTTCTGAAAGCCGTTCTCTTGATTTTATGTGAACTATACATGTTTTGGATAACTGAAAATAAAACTGTAATCGTCTATCAATATATGAAAATGTTTAGTTGATATGTCTCTCCAAAATGTGGATATTTCACAAAATGTTGTGGTGTGCATGCTATAAAGGGGCAATCCGCAGTTGTCCATTTTTGGATGTATATATTATTGACATGTACCCATTGATTCTTGAAGAATATAGCTCATAAATATCTCATGAGCTTAGTTCAACTGTCGTATCCCATCAGAACCATCAAATATATGCTTGTTTTACTCAAATGTTTGAAAACAGTGTAAATGTAAACAAATATTGCATAGCTTCAAAACATGGTTAAAGCTATCGTTTGATATCATGGTTGGTCAGACCTTGCATCCATAGCTTTATCTATGAATTTGAGAGTGGTTACATTTCTCCAGCCCCATTACTCAGCTTTTTACCTAAACTGTGGCTGAGAGTACACTTTGTTATTGTTTCAACTGCAGATTGCCCATTTAAAGGGCCAGCAAACCGTTTTATAGGCTTGCAATCAACTTGTTTTATAACCAACAAATTTATCTGCAACACACAAGGCATCCATTTTATGGCCTTTTGTGACCTTCGCCCCTCTCACAGGAAAAACTCTCCCGTCTACTGAACGTGGAGTTTCTGGGACATTCTAGACTGTGTTGCTATATAATAATTATGTCATTTCCATTGTCCTCAATACGATTTCACATCTACCTGTTTGATTTTCACATGCCTCCTTGTCAACATTCCTGTCTTTGTTTTCATCTCTTGTATTTTTGTTCCTCCTAATGACATTGTTTCCTCCAATTCCTTCTACTAGTCAGTTGAACATTGGATTTAGGCCTACTCTCTATTGTATCCTATACAAGGAAACAATAGAGACTTCATAAAGGCCATGCTTAAAGAGATAAACTCTCAGAGGCAAGTAGATTATTGCAGGTCTTACAATAAGTTAATAAGGGCAATTACAATGTTTCTATAGGGTGTTCTACATACTACAGGATTCTTCCAATAAGTTGACAGGGTCGACAAATTGCACGTTTATTAACATGATTAAATCATTCAGTATCATATTGAGATATATAAATAAATGAACTGTAGGTTTCGGGCATAGCTGCCCTCCCTCGTCTGTGTGCACAATCTGTCACCTGGTGGTTGTTCATTAACGCGTGGGACAGAGTGGCTGACAGGTGCTATCTTACTGAAGCGCTCACAGGTGGGTCTATTGCCTTCGCTACTCCTTCAAACCTTTTTACTTTTAAGATCAAAGGGCTGTCTACTTTTTGTTAATTTACCATTACTTTATCCAGAGAGTTGGTTGAGCTGACATAAACAACTTCACCTCTTTTAAAAAAATGACGTTCTTTCTTATCCCATTTTTTCTTGTTCTACCTTAGCTCTGGTAGGTGTCTCATGTGATTGCAAATAACTTAGTGTGTTAATTTGTTCTAGTTCTAACATTGTTTTTCATTTTATATTTATATCTAAGAATTGAAGTAGGTTACTAAAATGGACTTTTTTTTTTAAACATCCCATTTTTTAAAACAACCTTTTTACTAGTTCTAATTTCTCTACCTCTTTGGTTTGGAGTCGCCTTCAGCCCTTAAGAGGGTGTCTACATCTGAATTTAGATAGTGGAGTGTTTTTTAACAATATTTTTTAAATTAAGTCCTGTTCTGTACAGCATCAAAATGCTGAATTCAAAAACAATTCTGTGCGTTGGAGTCTTATTTGTGGCACTTGTTGAGAGCCGAATGCTGGACAAATGCATGAAATCCAAACCCAAATACACCATGAACGTTGTACTTTTGGAGGATCAAACCTCAGACTGGAGCCTCGGGTTTGTAAAGGTTGCAGTGTTGCAAGCAATTGAAGCGGATTGGCAACTGAACATGGCAGCAGGTACAGAAACATCTATTTATTTTTTCTTTTGAATTTACTTTGTCAACATGAAATGAATTTGTCATGATAAACACAATTCAGATGTAACCTACCACACAAACCTATTGGACATTTCATTATGCTTGATAACCGTTATTATCTCATCCTCCTACAACACTTGCCAAGGTTTGAACACCAAGTTAACGGCTAATTTCAATGGGTTCAACACCACGCTGTACAAACGAAGAGGCTGTGGGAGCAGCACCTGTGAGGGAGTGGAGATCCTAAAGTCCCTGCATGTGAGCCAGTCGTTTTTAGACAGTAATGTCCATTCTCATTAGGATACATTGTCATATGTTGACTGATTTAGATGACAAGATGAATTGCCATTGAAGTGTAATTTCAACCATTCACTGTAGGCATATCTTTTGGATCCGCTTGGCTACTGAAACTGTTCTAAAGACATCAGGTGGCGAAGTTCTCATTCTTACGGACGTATGCCGCAATGACTATACTGAAACTAAACAGCAATTTCAGTCAGATTAAAATTGGGCTGATGAAGAGGGCCTATAAGATGAATAAAGATGACATTATTTCAGAAAGAGTAAGAGACAGGGACAAGCCCTTCCCCATTACTCAACAATATGAGTGCCTATGTTTATGTACATATTTGTTTGTGCTCCAGACTAAAGGTGAGGTGGGATGTGCCATGCTGGGACCCTCCTGTACATTTGCCACTTTCTTTATGGTGGAGTAAGTACTTTCTCTGTCTTGCACGCACACACGCATGTTAATGATCCCCGTCTCTGTCATCCCCATTGAACAAGTATTTGTTTTGCCTGATTATTAGTAGTTGATGATGTGTACGTGTGGTAAATGACCCACTAGGTGATTATGATAACATTGTTTATTGTTATGCTGGTTTATAATATGCTGTCCTGTAAGATAAGGACAGATTGTGACCCCCGGTCTGTGTGTCTCAGCGTGGAGATAGGCCTGACCCTGACTATCCCCATCATCTCCGCTGGGAGCTTCGGTCTGTCCTGTGACTACAAGGCCAACCTGACCCGCCTGCTGCCCCCGGCACGCAAGATCTCCAACTTCTTTGTCCACTTCTGGAACTTCACCAGACATGGTCTGAAGATGCACTGGGGGAGGGCTTATGTCTACAAGAAGGCAGACCAAACTGAAGACTGTTTTTGGTGAGATGGAACACCTGTGCATTTGAAAGGGGATTTCCGCCATGTACACACATACAGACAGTACAGAGATGGTCATAGCATGTGTATGGTAGACTGTAACACTGTAACATACATACGTAAGTTTGATTGATTGTTTGTTGTTGGGTGCTCCATGGTGCACCGTTACA
The DNA here is from genome assembly GCF_023373465.1 of Oncorhynchus keta. Lineage (NCBI taxonomy): Eukaryota > Metazoa > Chordata > Actinopteri > Salmoniformes > Salmonidae > Oncorhynchus > Oncorhynchus keta. The sequence continues at coordinate 26,656,902 of NC_068452.1, forward strand.
TCACTTCCCTTTTGCCATCGTCATAGGTACATCAATGCTCTGGAGGCACCCTCGTTCCATTTTGCTATGTCAATCTCAAGAGAGATGCTACGCAGCAAGAAAGAGCTCAAGAAAGCTATTCAGTCTGAAAACAGACACAGCAACGGTGTGTATCTCCCTCTGTCTTCTTCAATACCTTCTCAAGTCTTATCCATGCCTTACACACCACTGTTTCCACCACGAAAAGGAAGTAAATCAATGGTTGCTAAAAACAAAACCTTTGTAATCTAGCTACATGCTTTAAGGTGTTATTTCATCACACAGTTGTATCACCCCTGCACAATGTTTTTCAGTATTCATTCTCTGTGGAACCCCAGATGACATCACCGCTATAAAGAACGAAACAACGATTCCCCCAGAAATTGTCTTCCTCCTCATCGATATCTATAAGTGAGACTGGTTTTGGCAGTTTGTTACACTGCATTACATAGTTTTTTGTGGGACACTGATTGAAATTTGAAACCATGTAACTTTTCTATCTCCTAGCCATGGGTATCACACTAACATGACTGCCAACCCAAGCATGGACAATGTTCTGGTGCTCACCTTGCCTGAGAGACAATACAATAACACAGTAGTTTACAACAGCACGGTTAGTCTCTGCTCAACTCACCTGTCTTCATTCCTCAATTCTTCTGACCTCCTAATGTCTGAACAGAGATAACACTTCTCTCTCTCTCTCTCTCTCTCTCTCTCTCTCTCTCTCTCTCTCTCTCTCTCTCTGTCTCTCCGCCTTCCCCTCTCCTGTTGCAGGAGTTAAATGACTATGTGGCGGGGTACCATGACAGCGTGTTGCTCTTTGGCCATGTGCTGAGGCAGAGGTTGACCAGTGAGCTGAGAGGCAGAGCAACACAGTCCACCACCACAGAGCTCCCCGATGTAAACCCCTTCAGGAATGTCTCTTTTCAAGGTATAGGAGGGCCTAATGGCCAGGGCCATGGTCCATCCTGTCCTCAGTCCTCCATTTAAACACCATAACATTTTAAGTCAGGCAATGGTGAGAACCTATACTTGTTGGACTTGGCAAAGCTGTTCGGCGGCAACCTTTAGCATCTGATCTTTGACTCTCGTCCAACGGGAACTTTCGCAAACCTCCGTCATTCTCCACACACGACGAAAGGCCACACATTATGCAGAATCCCATTCACTTAGATTTTTTTTTACAGTGCAGTACATGGCTAATTAGAGTGTTCTCTCTTGGCTGACTTTTATGGTCAACAGTTTTCTGCTCAGGAGGATAAATGGTGATACTCTTAAAGGGTTAGACATAATAGTGTCTGTGTGCAGGTATGGGGGGACACTACGTGCTGGATGAGAATGGGGACAGGGACGTGAACTTCTCTGTGGTTTACACATCCACCATCGATAAACAGGTAGGCTTCATCCAATGTAACTGTTGGAATGGTCACCATGTCCGTCCCCTGTTAAACAGCAGCAGGACATCATTTAATGATCACTTCATAACCCTGTCATTGCACCTCCCCTCCAGTACAAAACCCTGTTTGTGTTTGATACGTCCATAAATGAGACCAGAGTGGAGGACAGCACCCCCTCACTGCCCTGGCCCGGGTCTCAACTGCCAGATGACAAGCCAATCAACCCTAACGGTAATGGCATACAGTGCATTTGGAAATTATTCAGACCCCTTGACTTTTTTCACATTTTGTTATGTTACAGCTTTATTCTAAAATTAATTTTAAAATAATCCTAATCAATCTACACACAGTATCAGATAGTGACAATGCAAAGTTTTTAGAATTTTTAACAAATTTATAAAACTAAATAAACAGAAATACCTTATTTACATAAGTATTCAGACCCTTTGCTATGAAATTCTAAATTGAGCTCAGGTGCATCCTATTTGCCATGATCATCCTTGAGATATTCCTACAACTTGGTTGGAGTCCACCTGTGGTAAATTAAATTGATTTGACATGATTTGGAAAGGCACACCTCTGTCTATATAAGGTTCCACAGTTGACAGTGCATGTCTTAGAAAAACCAAGCCATGAGGTCGAAGGAATTGTCCGTAGAGCTCCGAGACAGGATTGTGTCGATGCACAGATCTGGGGAAGGGTACCAAAAAATGTCTGCAGCATTGAATGTCCCCAAGAACACAGTGGCCTACATCATTCTTAAATCAAAGAAGTTTCGAACGACCAAGACTCTTCCTAGACCTGGCCGCCTGGCCAAACTGAGCAATCGGGGGAGAAGGGCCTTGGTCAGGGAGGTTATCAGGAGCCTGATGATCACTCTGACAGAGCTCCAGAGTTCCTCTGTGGAGATGGGAGAACCTTCCAGAAGGACAACCATCTCTGCAGCACTCCACCAATCAGGCCTTTATGGTGGAGTGGCCAGACGGAAGCCACTCCTCAGTAAAAGGCACAAGACAGCCTGCTTGGAGTTTGCCAAAAGGCACCTAAAGACTCTCAGACCATGAGAAAAAGATGATCTGGTCTGATGAAACCAAGATTGAACTATTTGGCCTGAATGCCAAGCATCATGTCTGGAGGAAACCTGGCAACATCCCTACGGTGAAGCATGGTGGTGGCAGCATCATGCTGTGGGGATGTTTTTCAGCAGCAGGGACTGGGAGACTAGTTAGGATCGAGGGAAAGATGAACAGAGCAAAGCACAGAGAGATCCTTGATGAAAACCTGCTTCAGAGCGCCCATGACCTCAGACTGTGGTGAAGGTTCACCTTCCAACAGGACAACGACCCTAAACACACAGCCAAAACAATGCAGGAGTGGCTTTTTAATACATTTCCAAATCATTCTAAAAACCTGTTTTTGCTTTGTCATTATGAGGTATTGTATGTAGCTTGATGAGGAAAATGAAAACAATTTAATACATTTTAGAATAAGGCTGTAACGTAACAAAATCTGGAAAAAGTAAAGGGGTCTGAATACTTTCCCGATTGCACTGTATACGCTCTAGTAAAAGGTCAGAAGCAGTTTCTACCCCATAGCGATAAGACTGCTGAACAGTTAATCAAATGGCTACCCGGACTATTTGCATTGACCACATTATTTTATTTCAATTTTTGGCATTTAGCAGACACTCTTAACCAAAGCGACTTACAGTAGTGAGTGCATGCATTTATTTCAATGTACACTCACTGGACTCTAACCACACACTCACTGGACTCTAACCACACACTCACTGGACTCTAACCACACAATCACTGGACTCTAACCACACACTCACTGGACTCTAACCACACACTCCCTGGACTCTAACCACACTCTCACTGGACTCTAACCACACAATCACTGGACTCTAACCACACACTCACTGGACTCTAACCACACACTCACTGGACTCTAACCACACACTCACTGGACTCTAACCACACACTCCCTGGACTCTAACCACACACTCACTGGACTCTAACCACACACTCCCTGGACTCTAACCACACACTAACTGGACTCTAACCACACACTCACTGGACTCTAACCACACACTCACTGGACTCTAACCACACACTCCCTGGACTCTAACCACACACTCACTGGACTCTAACCACACACTCACTGGACTCTAACCACACACTCACTGGACTCTAACCACACAATCACTGGACTCTAACCACACACTCACTGGACTCTAACCACACACTCCCTGGACTCTAACCACACACTCACTGGACTCTAACCACACACTCCCTGGACTCTAACCACACACTAACTGGACTCTAACCACACACTCACTGGACTCTAACCACACACTCACTGGACTCTAACCACACACTCACTGGACTCTAACCACACACTCACTGGACTCTAACCACACAATCACTGGACTCTAACCACACACTCACTGGACTCTAACCACACACTCCCTGGACTCTAACCACACACTCACTGGACTCTAACCACACACTCACTGGACTCTAACCACACACTCACTGGACTCTAACCACACAATCACTGGACTCTAACCACACACTCACTGGACTCTAACCACACACTCCCTGGACTCTAACCACACACTCACTGGACTCTAACCACACACTCACTGGACTCTAACCACACACTCACTGGACTCTAACCACACACTCCCTGGACTCTAACCACACACTAACTGGACTCTAACCACACACTCACTGGACTCTAACCACACACTCACTGGACTCTAACCACACACTCACTGGACTCTAACCACACACTCACTGGACTCTAACCACACACTCACTGGACTCTAACCACACACTCACTGGACTCTAACCACACACTCACTGGACTCTAACCACACAATCACTGGACTCTAACCACACACTCACTGGACTCTAACCACACACTCCCTGGACTCTAACCACACACTCACTGGACTCTAACCACACACTCACTGGACTCTAACCACACAATCACTGGACTCTAACCACACACTCACTGGACTCTAACCACACACTCCCTGGACTCTAACCACACACTCACTGGACTCTAACCACACACTCCCTGGACTCTAACCACACACTAACTGGACTCTAACCACACACTCACTGGACTCTAACCACACACTCCCTGGACTCTAACCACACACTCACTGGACTCTAACCACACACTCACTGGACTCTAACCACACACTCACTGGACTCTAACCACACACTCACTGGACTCTAACCACACACTCACTGGACTCTAACCACACAATCACTGGACTCTAACCACACACTCACTGGACTCTAACCACACACTCACTGGACTCTAACCACACACTCACTGGACTCTAACCACACACTCACTGGACTCTAACCACACACTCACTGGACTCTAACCACACACTCACTGGACTCTAACCACACACTCACTGGACTCTAACCACACACTCACTGGACTCTAACCACACACTCACACATACTACACTGACACTCCAACACCCCCCACACACACATGCATATTGACGACACACACACACACACACACACACACACACACACACACACACACACACACACACACACACACACACACACACACACACACACACACACACACACACACACCTTCACATTCACATTCATTCACACTCTTCACATACACTGCTGCTACTCTCTGTTTATTATCTATGCATCGTCACTTTAGCCTAATCTACATATTACCTCTATTACCCCTTCACATTTATTCGCTACCATTACCCCTTGTACATAGCCTCTTTGTAGTTTTTGCTGCTGTGTTACTATTTTCTCCTTAGTTTATTTACTTTTTAAACACTCTGCATTGTTGATTAAGGGCTTGTAAGTAAGCATTTCATGGCAAGGTCTGCATCTGCTGTATTCGGCACATGTGACAAATACTTAAAAAAAAAAAAATTATATATCAACACTAGTGCTACTAGTAACAATACCAAGTTTATTCTAGTACACAAGCTCTTTTGAAGTTTCTGTTACATCTTGGTACGAAGATAAGGTTTTGGTGGGGGAAATACTTATTCTATGTTTGTGATTCCAGATCTGAAGACAGAGGATATCATTGTGATCGTCCTGAGTGCCAGTGTTGTGGTGGTGACTGCCATCGCTCTGATCTTCTACAGGTCAAATATGCACAACACCAACCTCTGTGTTCTCACTTCTGTCCAATCACATTGTTACTTGATGACATGTCTCACTCACCTCTGTGTTTGTCTATGTATTATTATTATTATTATTATATTTATTATATTTACTGCTCAGTCACTTTAAACCTGATTACACAACTGTCACCAGAATCCCTTTCATTGATTGGTACTGATATTGACCTGTATATCGTATACATTCCTGTGTGTATCTTTCTTTTATATTACTTAGTATTACTGCATTGTTGAGGAAGAGCTTGCAAGCAAGTATTTCCCTGTACTGTTTACACTTGCTGTATCCTGTGCACGTCACAAATAAACTTTGATTTGATTTGATTTATGGCCAATAGGCAGAACATGAAGGAACGTCAAAACCAAAAGAGGTGGTCCCACATCAGCCAAGACCTGATTGGTCCGCTGGATGGGAAAGAGTTAAGCCTGGTCTCACTAAAGGTGACCTCCCTCACCTCCTCCTTGTCATGATGTTTTTGCCTGTATGTTTCTATTTATAGTATGGCATCTCTCAAACTCCCATAATGCACGGCCAACACAAGCTGGTGTTACACTGATGTTGGTTTACATTCTTTCATTTACATGCTGATACTCCCTGTGTTCTCTAATACCCAGGGATTTATTCCAAATTATATATCCCTTTTTCTTTCTAAATATCAGATCGATGAAGACAACAGGAAGGACAGCTGTTACCAGATTCACAGGGCTCGCTATGACAAAAAGGTGCCATTACACTCTTTGGTCCATAAAATGACTTAAACACGTGGTGTGAGGTGTCATGCCAGGGTCGTTCCGTGAAAATATTTCCCTTTGTGTCCATTTGATATTTTTAGGACAAATTGTGCACCAATATAACATTTTAAAAGCCCACTCATTTTATAACCCACTTAACCCCCATATTTCAGCATCATTGTAAAGCCCTAGTTATTCTGTTGCTTTGACAAAGTCATTTCGGAAGGTTATTATTTATTTCATGTGATTAGTGGTTCATTTACGTTGGTCCCTCATTTTAAGGTCAAGCCTGTTACTTGAACTGAACTGTCGTTAGTATGGTATAACTATTCCTTTTTAAATATGTTTTTCAAAATGAACATCTCTGATTCAGAGGGGTTGGGTTAAATGCGGAAGAACATTTTCAGTTGAATGCATTCAGTTGTGCAACTGACTAGGTATCCCCCTTTCCCTTAATAGTCAAATCATAGTGTAAAAGCAGATGAGCTGGTTCTAGTCTTTGTGGCAATTTTCTGGTGTTTTGTGGTGGAAAACTGAGCAGGTTGAGCATAAAACGTCAACCCTGTTACCCATAGATAGACAGGCTAGAAATGTTTGAACAATTTTAAAAAAATTGTGAAACTTGTTGCACACAACAAGCTTCCATTCCCCCTGTCACAAGGGGATTATGGCTGATTTAAGATGAAATCGTCAACCCTGTTACTTTGTTTGGCACTTAATAGGCTCTTACTATAGTATATTTTTATTTAACCTCTTGAGATGGGGGGGAAAAGTGTTTTTCATGAAGTTGAATATGTGCTCTTCGTGACAGTTACACTTCTTGAAAGGCACTGAATTGGTGGAACGACCCACCAGTAACTACTCTCAAAGGCTGAAATGGGCATAACTTCTACTGTATTATTATGGATCTATTATTTTCAGCCCGTGATTCTGAAGGAGCTGCAACACACAGACGGCAACTTCAGTGAGATCCAGAGGATTGAGCTCAACACTGTAAGGTTCTTGCTAATGATGTTATTTCCTCTCCGCCGCTATCGTGGTTCTCCTAACCTGCTGATTCAAACAGTAGTCCAGTCAGCTGTCCACTGATCTAGTGTCCATTTTGAGTGTCTATGTGGCCCGAGCTCAAGGTCAACCACATATTTGCTTATCTTGATGTGGTGTGAACAACAGAGGTTTGCAGATTTGTGTGTGTGTGTGTTTTGTGGCTTTGTGGCCCTATTGTGGCCCTATCTCCTTGTCAATCAGAGTAGATAGCCACTGTGACCTTATGTGAGCAACTAGGTGATAAAAGTAGAGTGTGTAAATGAGTGTGAGGAAGTCAAGACCAGCCATGAGAGGATGTCTTTCACTCACTCTCTCTCTCTCTCTCTCCTCTCTCTCTCTCTCTCTCTCTCTCTCTCTCTCTCTCTCTCTCCTGCTTCCTCTCTCTCTCTCTCTCTCTCTCTTTCTGCCTCTCTCTCTCTCCTGCTTCCTCTCTCTCTCTCTCTCTCTCTCTCTCTCTCTCTCTCTCTCTCTCTCTCTCTTCTCTCTCTCTCTCCTGCTTCCTCTCTCTCTCTTTCTGCTTCCTCTCTCTCTCTTTCTGCCTCTCTCTCTCTCTCTCTCTCTCTCTCTCTCTCTCTCTCTCTGCTCTCTCTCTCTCTCCTGCTTCCTCTCTCTCTTTCTGCCTCTCTCTCTCTCTCTCTCTCTCTCTCTCTCTCTCTCTCTCTCTCTCTCTCTCCTGCTTCCTCTCTCTCTTTCTGCCTCCCTCTCTCTCTGCTCTCTCTCTCTCTCTCTCTCTCTCTCTCTCTCTCTCTCTCTCTCTCTCTCTCTCTCTCCTGCTTCCTCTCTCTCTCTTTCTGCCTCTCTCCCTCTCTCTTTCTCTCTCTCTTTCTGACTCTCTCTCTCTCTTCCTCTCTCTCTCTCTCTCTCTCTCTCTCTCTCTCTCTCTCTCTCTCTCTCTCTCCTGCTTCCTCTCTCTCTTTCTGCCTCTCTCTCTCTCTCTCTCTCTTCCTCTCTCGCTTTCTGCCTCTCTCTCTCTCTCTCTTTCTCTCTTTCTGCCTCTCTCTCTCTTCCCCTCTCTCTCTCTCTCTTTCTCTCTCTCTCTCTCTCTTTCTCTCTCTCTCTCTCTCTCTCTCTCTCTCTCTCTCTCTCTCTCTCTCTCCTGCTTCCTTTCTCTCTTTCTGCCCCTCTCTCTCTCTCTCTCTCTCTCTCTCTCTCTCTCTCTCTCTCTCTCTCCTGCTTCCTCTCTCTCTTTCTGCCTCTCTCAGCTCCTGCGTATTGACTACTACAACCTGACCAAGTTCTATGGCACGGTGAAGTTTGAGTATGGTCTGTTTGGAGTGTTTGAATTCTGTGAGAGGGGATCCCTGAGGGTAAGAGGATTGGCAGAGAACATGACTTTATGGTGGGAATCAGTGGCCTACTTTCCACCCATATATCTTCATTGTGCAATGATAAGCAAATGACATTTACACACATGTTAATTACAGGACTCCTTTACCGACAGCGCCTGGGTCACAATCACAGTTACATTCACTCAGTTTTCAAATACCCTACCAGGCAGAAACAAAAAAACTCAAGCATAAACTGAGCTGCAGTAAACTCTGTAATTCACTGTCTTTACAGTATGTCCTTAATGACACAATCTCCTATCCTGAAAAGACCTTCATGGACTTGGAATTCAAGATATCAGTCATGTATGACATAGCTAAGGTATGCTTATGTAGTTTGGTTGTACTATGTGTTTACTGTGGGTAAATGCACTGACATTGTAATATGGTGTAATCCAGTGCCCCCCCCCCCAACTTTTTTGCTTACTGTACCACCAACTGAATTTAGTTCTGGCCGCGGTACCCCTTAAGTACCCCCTCATGTGCTTTTTACCAGTAACCCTATGGTCTCATGAGTCTTCTCAAGTACCCCTAGTTGTCCTAGTACCCCTAGTTGTCCTTGTACCCCTGGTTGGGAACCACTGGTGTTGCATGCTGTAGCTGTGTGGGGCTCACCCTGGTGGCGGTTTCAGGGCATGTCCTACCTCCACTCCAGCAACATTGAGGTCCATGGCCGACTGAAGTCCTCAAACTGTGTGGTGGACAACCGCATGGTGGTCAAAATCACAGACTTTGGCTGCAACACCATCCTCAACCCCTGCAAAGGTGAAGCACTCTGCCCACTATTTCCCTCACAAGTAAATGATTCAACCTGAAAGTATTACGGGATGAAGTTAGTAAAAAACTCAAGCAGGAGATTGATTTGATATCCCATTCTGGTCCCTCTCCTTTCTGTCAGACTTGTGGACTGCTCCAGAACACCTCCGGAAGCAGGGGATCTCCCAGAAGGGTGACGTCTACAGCTTTGCCATTATCGCTCAGGAGATCATACTGAGGAAGAACCCCTTCTTCACCCAGGCCTGCTCCGACATCGCAGGTAACAACGGTCTGACGGCTAGAGTCAGAGAGTCATGCAGAACAGTTTTCAGCAATAGTAAAAGTTATCAGGTTTTTTATGTCTATGCATCTCACACTGGTAATTTAACAGCGGCTCCTGCTGGCTATTACATGTAAATACAACTTCTGCTCACTAGGGATCACTGTTATCAATTACTATTCTAGGGATTATGCAAAAGGAGAGTGAAATTCGTATTATTTTACTGTAAATGAGGACATGGCTGTCAACTGAATTCCCCTTTCCTTCCTCCCCAGAGAAGCTGTACATGGTGCAGTCCCCAAGTCAAACTGGCTTCTTCAGGCCAGATCTGAACTTTGAGACAGCAGCAGAAAACGAGGCGGAGGTACAAGGCCCCTCATAGCATTCCTCACGTACGCATGCATATCTGTGTCAGTTTGTATGTATGGTTGTTATTGTACTTGTCTCCTGCAGCTTTACATGCTGATAAAGAACTGCTGGGAAGAGGACCCAGAGAGGAGGCCAGACTTCAAGAAGATAGAGGGATCTCTGGGTAAGATATTCAGGTAAGCCCAGTGCTTTATGAGAGTGTGAGTGTGTGAGTTTGTGTGTGTGTGTGTGTACATAATGCCTGATATTCCATATCTACACTGAGTGTACAAAACACAATCCTATTATTGAGTTGCATCCCACATGGACTCTACAAGGTGTCAAAGTGTTCCACAGTTGTGTCAAGTTGGCTGGATGTCCTTTGTGTGGTGGACCATTCTTGATACACACAGGAAACTGTGGACTGTGAAAAACCCAGCAGTGTTGCAGTTCTTGACACAAACCAGTGCACCATGCACCTATTACCATACCCCATTCAAAACACTTGTCACCCTCTGAAAGGAAGACATACACAATCCATGTCTCAGTTGCCTCAAGGCTTAAAAATCCCTCTTTAACATGTCTCTTCCCCTTCATCTACACTGACTGAAGTGGATTTAACAAGTGACATCAATGAGGGATCTCATTGATAGCTCTCACCTGGATTCTCTCATAGCTCTCACCTGGATTCACCTGGTCAGTCTATGTCATGGAAAAGGCAGGTGTTGTTAATGTTTTGTACACTCAGTACATTTAGTCAATCAAAACCCTTTTTACAAACCAAAAGCCATGGCATGTAAACAGCTGATTTGTGTTTAACATACAGACGTCTTAGAAATGTAGAGTTCTATCAATGCGTTATTCATGCAAAAGTTGGAGTGATAGACAATCTCCAATTTGGATGTTTCTCTTGTTAAAGATTTTCTGAGCTATTGGGCTTTTATCATTATAGAGATTTGCTCATTTTTGTTCCATGTTCCACAATCATTCAGCAACCTGCACAACCAGGCTAATGAGAGCTACATGGACAACCTGATCCGTCGGCTGCAGATGTACTCCAAGAACCTGGAGCACCTGGTGGAGGAGAGAACCTCTCTGTACAAGGCTGAGAGGGACAGGGCTGACAGGCTCAACTTCCTGCTCCTGCCAGCGTATGTCATGCATCCCAGCTCAACCTTAACCCTTAACCCTTAACCCTAACTCTAACACTAGATTCATGTCGACATCCTGGCTCAACCCGAACCCTATCTATCATCCTAACCTTAACCCTAACCTGAGCTTTATGTCCACATCCTGGTTCAACCCGAACCCTATCTATCATCCTAACCTTAACCCTAACCTGAGCTTTATGTCCACATCCTGGTTCAACCCTAACCTGAGCTTTATGTCCACATCCTGGTTCAACCCGAACCCTATCTATCATCCTAACCTTAACCCTAACCTGAGTTTATGTCCACATCCTGGTTCAACCCTAACCCTAACCCTATCTATCATCCTAACCTTAACCCTAACCTGAGCTTTATGTCCACATCCTGGTTCAACCCTAACCCTATCTATCATCCTAACCTTAAACCTAACCTGAGCTTTATGTCCACATCCTGGTTCAACCCTAACCTGAGCTTTATGTCCACATCCTTGGTCAACCCTAACCCTATCTATCATCCTAACCTTAACCCTAACCTGAGCTTTATGTCCACATCCTGGTTCAACCCTAACCTGAGCTTTATGTCCACATCCTGGTTCCACCCTATCCCTATCTACCATCCTAACCTTAACCTGAGCTTTATGTCCACATCCTGGTTCAACCCTAACCCTAGCTATCGTCCTAACCTTAACCCTAACCTGAGCTTTATGTCCACATCCTGGTTCCACCCTATCCCTATCTACCATCCTAACCTTAACCTGAGCTTTATGTCCACATCCTGGTTCAACCCTAACCTGAGCTTTATGTCCATATCCTGGTTCCACCCTATCCCTATCTACCATCCTAACCTTAACCTGAGCTTTATGTCCACATCCTGGTTCAACCCGAACCCTATCTATCATCCTAACCTTAACCCTAACCTGAGCTTTATGTCCACATCCTGGTTCAACCCGAACCCTATCTATCATCCTAACCTTAACCCTAACCTGAGCTTTATGTCCACATCCTGGTTCAACCCTAACCTGAGCTTTATGTCCACATCCTGGTTCAACCCGAACCCTATCTATCATCCTAACCTTAACCCTAACCTGAGTTTATGTCCACATCCTGGTTCAACCCTAACCCTAACCCTATCTATCATCCTAACCTTAACCCTAACCTGAGCTTTATGTCCACATCCTGGTTCAACCCTAACCCTATCTATCATCCTAACCTTAAACCTAACCTGAGCTTTATGTCCACATCCTGGTTCAACCCTAACCTGAGCTTTATGTCCACATCCTTGGTCAACCCTAACCCTATCTATCATCCTAACCTTAACCCTAACCTGAGCTTTATGTCCACATCCTGGTTCAACCCTAACCTGAGCTTTATGTCCACATCCTGGTTCCACCCTATCCCTATCTACCATCCTAACCTTAACCTGAGCTTTATGTCCACATCCTGGTTCAACCCTAACCCTAGCTATCGTCCTAACCTTAACCCTAACCTGAGCTTTATGTCCACATCCTGGTTCCACCCTATCCCTATCTACCATCCTAACCTTAACCTGAGCTTTATGTCCACATCCTGGTTCAACCCTAACCTGAGCTTTATGTCCATATCCTGGTTCCACCCTATCCCTATCTACCATCCTAACCTTAACCTGAGCTTTATGTCCACATCCTGGTTCAACCCTAACCCTAGCTATCGTCCTAACCTTAACCCTAACCTGAGCTTTATGTCCACATCCTGGTTCCACCCTATCCCTATCTACCATCCTAACCTTAACCTGAGCTTTATGTCCACATCCTGGTTCAACCCTAACCCTAGCTATCGTCCTAACCTTAACCCTAACCTGAGCTTTATGTCCACATCCTGGTTCAACTCTAACCCTATCTATCATCCTAACCTTAATCCTAACCTGAGCTTCATGTCCACATCCTGGCTCAACTCTAACCCTATCTATCATCCTCACCTTAACCCTAACCTGAGCTTTATGTCCACATCCTGGTTCAAGCCTAACAACCCTAATCCTCTTAACGCTTAACCCTAACACACCTGCCAGCCTATTTAGCTTTTGGAAGCCAACAGAACGATAAGGAGTCGCTCAGCCTAACCTCCCATCCCCCTGCTTCCTTCCTCAGCCCAGTGGTGCGTTCCCTGAAGGAGACGGGCAGTGTGGCGCCAGAGCTGTTTGATGAGGTGACGGTCTACTTCAGCGACATCGTGGGCTTCACCACCCTGTGCCAGTACAGCACGCCCATGGAGGTGGTGGACATGCTCAACGACATCTACAAGAACTTTGACAGGATCCTGGACCACCATGATGTATACAAGGTAGTTGGGACTGAGGCTTGACATGTTCACATACAGTGCTTTGTAAAAGTATTCACCCCCTTGGCGTTTTTTCCTATTTTGTTGCATTATCAACCTGTAATTCAAATGGATTTTTATTTGGATTTCATGTAATGGACATACACAAATTAGTCCAAATTGGTGAAGAGAAATGAAAAAAATAATAAATTGCAAGCCACTGTACTAAAGAAGAATCTACAGTACTGTTGTTACTGTAGTATTATGGAATTGAAAGCATTCATACCATTTGAGATGGAATAGTTGAGTGGGGACAACAGTTTTCATATGAAATATGAATGTTATTATTGTATTCAGATAACATTTCAGAGGGATATCGTCTCTTCTTCTCTCTCTGCCAGGTGGAGACGATCGGTGATGCGTACATGGTGGCGTCAGGGTTGCCGCGGCGCAATGGCAACCGGCACGCAGTGGACATCGCCCACATGGCCCTGGACATCCTAGCTTTCGTAGGGACCTTCCAGCTCCAACACCTACCGGGCATACCCCTGTGGATCCGCATCGGGGTGCACTCAGGTACCCCATCTCAGCACAACATAACTGGCCCATACAGTAGTTTGTATAGATCTGTACTTTTCCCACAATTTAGTTTTATTTTAAGTTCATAACATTGGGCCAATACAGTCGTGTTAGCAACACTTAGTGACACTCAGTGACTGCTGTGTGTTTAGCTTTCACTGTGTCTGGTGTATTTACAGGGCCGTGTGCGGCGGGTGTGGTGGGGAACAAGATGCCACGTTACTGTCTGTTTGGAGACACGGTCAACACTGCCTCACGCATGGAGTCCACAGGCCTGCGTAAGAGACAGCACACACAGACAACGACACATCAAACATAACCACTGGGATGAACACTTACATACATTCTCCTCAGCTATCACAAGCATAGCTCCATTCTAGCAGCGTATATTCACCATAGTTCACCATAGGATGACACCTCTCATGCTTCCTCTCCAGCACTAAGAATCCATGTCAGCCAGTCCACCATAAACATCCTCCAACGGACAGACTGCAAGTTTGAGTATGAGCAGAGAGGAGAGACCTTTCTGAAGGTAAGCTGGGTTCATAAAGCTATGCGATGGTTTTGTGAGTATAGAGTTCAGATTATGCCAACAATTTGTATGTTTGTGTATGTATTATAGGGTAAAGGCAATGAGATGACATACTGGTTAACAGGGGTGACAGGGACAGAATACAACCTGCCAACGCCCCCGACAGCGTGAGTAGAAACCACCCATTCTGAACTTATACAGTATCTCTCACCCATATCCAGCATTATGTATGTCAAATAATCCAAACCTCTTGTCCCTGGTCCCAGGGAGAACTTCCAGAGGCTACAGCAGGATCTGTCTGAGATGATTGTGTCCAGCCTGGAGAACAGAGGGCCGGGGACCAACGGCATGGAGAAGAGGAAGACCCTCTCCACCAGAGTCAGGAGGAGGGAGACCAATGGGAGCCAGGAGGACGGCCTGCCAGAGTACCTACACCTGGCCATCACAGACATTCCCAGCACCTACCTGTAGCCACCCAGGACCAGACTTCCTCCTGTGGGGATACAGCGCTACTACATGCTGTCAAACGGTGACAGTGGAGTCAAGTAGTCTTATATTCACCTGATACCATAGCTACAGTAATGCCTTATACATAGGAACCCTGACTGTTTTCCAAGGAATTTCTGGGTAAAATACATGGTTTTCTGGTGTGAGATAAAGGTTATTTTGGGTCACATGAGCAAAATGTGTGGAGACGTTCCATAAATAGTCTGTAATGAAGATGCTTTAGGAAAACCTGAACCAGTAAACCAAGGAACAGAATGGTACTCTATTTTAAGAAGCCCCCGAAGAAAAGACAAATATGAATATTTCTGCATTCTCTCAGCGATCAACAAAGAACAATTGTTCAAAACAATATCACTGATTATCATCGAAGCACAATAATAATACTAAAGCTTAATATTGCCATCAATAACTTGATGATTACATCTTTAAATGATGTATACACACAGTGTTGGTTCATAGTTTCTCATTGTAATCTCGGTTCATAGTTTCTCATTGTAATCTCAGTGCATTTTATTGGTTCATAGTTTCTCATTGTAATCTCAGTGCATTTTATTGGTTCATAGTTTCTCATTGTAATCTCGGTTCATAGTTTCTCATTATAATCTCAGGGCATTTTATTGGTTCATAGTTTCTCATTGTAATCTCGGTTCATAGTTTCTCATTGTAATCTCAGTGCATTTTATTGGTTCATAGTTTCTCATTGTAATCTCAGTGCATTTTATTGGTTCATAGTTTCTCATTGTAATCTCAGGGCATTTTATTGGGTCATAGTACAAAATGTGTTTTTGTCCTCAAATTTGATAGAGTAGTCTGAAATGCCGTCATTTTAAAGGCCCACAATTTTTCTCGAGGGTTTCCAACCTTTATTAAAGTGTGTCCACTGAATTGAAACCAAATAACTTTCTGTAAAAAGATCAGTATACTTTTGTTTAACCAAAAACCTTGCCTCTACATCTCTGAGGTCAGAGAACCTCTTTCTTATCGAAATGTACTGTATTGTATATGAGTCGGAGTAAAATTTCGACATAATAAGTTTGTGTTTTGTTGATTGTGATGTGTCAAATATATCCACAGGTTAATAGCCGTTGTCACCTTTACTTCTACATTATCTAAAAGTGAATTATAAAGTGAATGTAAATGTTATTCCAAATTTTTGCTCGTTTTAAAGTCATATTTACAACTGGTTTTACATTGACACATATATTGACACATTTCGACAAATTGCATAATTTCACTGCATTTGATTAATTACATGTTGTTTTTCCACATCATACACAAATGTACAGCACGACATATAGCCATATAATTGGCCAGATAATACCTTCATTCTAAAACTACCAGCAAAATCTACACAGAATAAGAGTTCAAATAGAAATATCCTATAACAGCCCTGTTATTATTGGAGTTAACCCAATCTACTCAGATTTGTCTTATTGTCTTTGACAATATTTAAGTATAGAAACACAAGTACATAGTTGTCTCCCATAGTATTCTCTCACAGGTTTGGTCTTTACTCCTACACCAACACAAATGTAAACACGTGCATCTAAATGATTATACTGTACCAACAATACTGCAAAGAATAAGTCTGTTTGCTTAACAATGGCCATGTGGTTTTATATGTCAAAATGATGTCCTCTCAGTCGGAGCATTGCACAGTCTTGGTGGTCACCAAAGCGGCATCCCCCAACTCAGTGGCAGGAAGTGGGATCCAATGCTCCCTCAGACCATTGCACATGAACATGCCGCCTACCTCCCCAAGAGAGCCACACACAGAGGCCCCGCTGTAGGTGGATACCTCCTGCCTGAAGCATGTTTGGGTCCCACCATTCAGCTGAGGACAGGATGGAGGGGCCTCCTCCTCTCTCTGTACCACGGCTGATGTACAGTCTCCCTCCACAAGTGGCAGGGCTTTAGCTGGAGGGTTAAGTCCTGCCTCTGGTTCACCTGGAGCAGAAACAAGCATTACCCAGCATTATTCTTCCTAACATGATAAAGAAGACCTATACTTCTAATCTGAATCATAGAATAATTGGCAGCAATTGGATAGAGTTAAGAAGAATGTTCTCTCGGAAAAGCAAAATTCAGAAATATATACAACAATGACGGCCCTCTACCCATCACTCAATTCCAAACATTGTTAAGTTAAATGGTTGTTCTATGTCTTCTATCCAGCTCAACACAGAGCGAACTGTGAGCAGGAGGGATGTAAATTGGGGCTGGTATTCAGGGCATGTATCCCTGTATGTAATGGAGCTAACCTAGTAATCTCATTACCATTCAGTGGTGTACTCACATGTAGTAAGTAGCAACTGTTGCCATTTGGGTGTTTATTTGTGTGTGTGTGTGTGTAAGTATGAGGTCATTGGGTGTGAAGAATACTTTTTTGGTCCTCAAAAACCAACGGATGCATGCTAAGAGTAAAATAGACAGTAGGGCAGTCCCCAGAGAGCCTATCAGAGGGGAACAGAAACTAGAGGAGCCTCGTGCTTAATTTGTCTTCAACCCCACTTCACTCAAATGGAAGCACTGAACAAAACACTTGCTGTGAAACAGATAAAAAAAAGACACATTGTCCATTAACCTCAATGGCATTCCTTACCTGCAGTGTGATTGCGCCTTGCCTGCATTTTGTATATGATGAACCATAGAAACATTGCCAGGATGGAGCCGTTCACTATGACGACCATTGATATCCAGACAGCTGGACTCACTGCCGGGTCGTACTGGGGAGGAACGTCGCTACTCCATTTTACAGGTGGGGATTCTGGTGGAAAAGGATGGCAAAGTCCCCATAATACTGTATGAATGACTATGCTGTATCCATCGCTAAGCCAATGGGGAGGATATATAGCTCCATATCAATGCCATGCTATAGAGAAGCCAGTGAAATAAATATTTTTCCTCTTGCAGACAATAAGTGAGGACAACCAAGATCAGGGCTCTATTCAATCTGTATCGCTGTAGAAATGGAAAGGTCATGTCCTATTGAGCAGACATCTGCAGTGTTTACCGTGAATGCAAACTCTGCTAACGTGGGAACATTGTCTTTAAATTCTAGTCACGCTGTAATGTTGAATTTCCCCGATATGGATTGAATAGATCCCTTAGACAAACCAGAGCAGTGAAACTCACCTGTGGCTGGCTTTGGCCTTATCAAGGGGATACAGGTGATGAGCAGTTTGTCCCACCTTGTGCCCGGATTACAGGTCTTCTTTGCCATGTTGATGTCTGGTCATGTAATTAATGCCCACACTAGAGAACCTGCTGCCTCACTCTGTCCTCATGGAGCTGTGTGTGTGTGTGTGTGTGTGTGTGTGTGTGTGTGTGAGCCAGAGAATAACATACAGTGAAACCATTTGGACCAGACATAGAGAAAGAGACGAGGGGAAAGAAAGGCCAACGGAGGGGAGGAGTCTCTCAACAGACGTTTCAGTTCTTCCTTTTGTAGGAAAGGATGAATCACCAATGTGTCCCAAGAGAGAGAGAGAGAGAGAGAGAGAGAGAGAGAGAGAGAGAGAGAGAGAGAGAGAGAGAGATCAAACCTGAACCAGAAAAAATCATATTTGACTGGATAAGATGTGTTCAGCTGAGGGTGCACATAAAAGTGAATAAAGATATGAAAGTTATGGCCACTGTTCAAATTTATTAACAATGTTCATAGAAAATACATTTCTGAAGAGCAGCTTTCCAAGACATCAAACAAGTAAAGTTCAAAGATATTCTTCCATGTATAAAAATAGAAACACCCACCGTAGCAGCAGGCCATGCAACAAACATGAGATCAAGAGCCCTGAGAAAAGCATTGATATTATCATATAGTGAATTCAACATATGACAACATGATTGTAAGTAGGTTCAATGTCAGGATTTGATTATAATACAAAGGGTACTGAATTTCAATCTAGGTTTAGGCCATTGACCTGAATTTAAAAACATAGTATTTGGCACCGAACAAACCAGGCATCAATCATTTTCTAAATTGATTCAGCATCTTTCAAAATATGTCTAAATGACGGCAGTACAGCAGCAACTCTTAGTCAATGTCACAAGACATAGGTCAACTGAGTGCATGAAAAAAGTAGGCAGGCTATTGACAAAACACACAAAGTAAGAATTCCTTGAAGCTTGATCATTATTGCAGCATTTCTCCCCCCTGAGGCTGATTTACTATGTTGGACTGTAAATAAAGATGATAGACTTTAATACTATCTGCATTAACCTCCCTCCACCATTACCCTAACCCCATAGGCAACTCTTCCAACCTTTTCCCTCCTCCCCTATGGAACCTCTCAGGGCATGAAGAGTGCAGGCTGCATGCTGATGAAGGGGAAGTCGTAGTGGTCTGGCAGACCCTGGTGAGCCGTGCTATTGAAGTCCTCCCAGGTGAAGGGAGGGAGGTCACCCTGCGTCGTGGGACCGTTCACCGCCTCCGCTCTGAACTCTTGCGCCATGTGGAAATCAGTCACCTACAGAGAGAGACAAATGTTTATTATATGATCTTAAAAGATTTAAAGATGGAACTGAATGAACGCTAGTAAAAGTTCTGCCTTGGTGTCATAGCATCCTCCTGGGCTGGGGTCTTTCTCCCTCAGGTCATTACGGCAACAGATGGACTTGCATGGGTCACCCTTGGAGTAGGGGTCATTTTTGTAGTCTGAAAAGAGAAAGGAACACAGTTAACAGCTACTCAAAATGAGAGCTGAGAGAACGTCGGGAGTAAATTAACTATAGGAACTAACTAAAAGCTAACCAGAGTAAAAAGAAAATGGAACGTAGGCGCACCGTTGTATCTCATGATGTGTTTGAGGGAGTCTAGGTCCTTAACCTCAGCCTGGTCCCGACGAAATATCTTGGCCCGGGGGCAGAGGTCATAGGAGAAGTCATCCCCGTACTCCTCCCACATCTTCCCATAGCCACTCAGGGTGTAGATCTTTGGGTGGAAAGGCACGTTATACGAGGGCCAGTAACCTGGGAAAGGAAGATCTTGCTCAATTACTATCTCCTCCAGGGATTTTTTATCTCTGCTAAGTTTATGCTTAAGATGTGCATCTATTGGCAGTACTATATCCGTGTTCCTCACCCCTGCGCAGGGCCCGAGTTTGGTCAGAGAACTCTACCAGGCCAGGAATCTGCTCCACCACTGTCAGAGCCCCATCCTCTATACTATGGCCCAGGGTCACTTTTCTCATGTCCACTATCATGTACTGGTTGTTATAGGTGCCTAGAGAGGGAGGGAGAGAAGAAATGTGTGGGGAAAAATGCATTCTGTACTGTACACCATTATCAGAGGGATAAAGCAGGACAAGATTTACTGTGTCATCCACCTCCCTCACCAGAGTTGTATCTGGAGAAGGTATTGGCCCACTGCTCCCCAGTGTGTGACAGGGAGTGGGCCAGACGCACCCTCTGCCAGGCCAGAAGGCTGTGGGGCGTGACCTGGGAGAAGAGGGACGTGTTGAAGACATTGTTGGTGGTCTGGGTCATCATCAGGCCACTGCCCAGGAGGTAGAAGTCATCCAGAGACACCAGGAAGCCTGTGTAGAGAGTGTTCTCACAGTATCTGTTTCTGTACTGATGAATTCTGAAGTGTGTTAACAAAAAATATATAATAATATATGCCATTTACCAGACGCTTTTATCCAAAGCGACTTACAGTCATGTGTACATACATTCTACGTATGGGTGGTCCCGGGATCGAACCCACTACCCTGGCGTTACAAGCGCCATGCTCTACCAACTGAGCTACAGAAGGACCACTACAACATTGACAGTTTTCATGAATCAAAAATATACACATTTATATGAAAATGTAGAGGGGCTACACCTAGCACTTCCAAAATATTGAAGTATATCTTCAGCCACGAGTAGTGGCCATTATACGGTGCTGTACCTACCTGGGTAGCTGCTGTACCTACCTGGGTAGCTGCTGTACCTACCTGGGTAGCTGCTGTACCTACCTGGGTAGCTGCTGAAGGACAGCTTGCCCGTGGCAGTGTGGGGCTCACTGAGGTGGAAGTCCCAGTGCTTGTAGATGCGCATGGTGGCAGCGTATGTATACCAGCTAGAGTGGGAAAACAGCAGGTTCTCAAACCCAGGGAGCATCTAGAAGGGGGAGAGAGAGACTGGTTTTGAGTGCAATAGAAACATTGATTTGTGCTAAATAGAGGGAAAACCATATTGAGTTCTACACAAAACTGATGTAAGTCAATAACAGATCCACACTATTTGATATCACTAATGATCTGTCCCGAATAAATCTCTCAATAGCAAGAGCAGAATAACCTCTAACCTTAATGAGGGCAGAGCAGTGGCCCATTCCGGGTAATTTGAAATTTCCGAGAGGAGGCTCAGTGCTAGGGACCAGGGCTGGAATCAGGTCCAGCAGATCTCCCACCGCATTCAGGAACTGGACAGCAAATAGGGACAAAGGCTAAAGTGGGGGAGACACCAGACAGAAATAGGTTAGAGATCACATTGTGCCACTGAATGAAGATCCATTAATCTATTGATCCATTTATAGATATCAGCGCACCTCTTTCCCTTGTTTCTTGGCCCAGTGTGCGACCCCCGCCTGAAGTCCGTCCATCTGGGCAACTATGAAGCCAGTGTGGTGCCACAGAGGATCAGAACTCCTGTTCAGTTTCACTTGCTCCCTGGTCCACGAGTCCTGCTTCCTGATAGAGCCATAGAGCAGAGCACATCTCAAAATCCTCAAATGACAGGATGTGGATCTGACCTGGCTTTTCACTATGATTATTGGATTTCATTCCTGAGGATAAAAAAAACCCACTCACACCATAAAGCGCTCCACTGGACCTAAAACTTTGGGGTCCTTGATCAGCTGGGGATACATGTTGGCGTAGTGACTAATCATTTGCCTGATGAAAAACAAAATAAGATTAAACATGACAATGTCGACCAGAAATTGAATTGACATGCAACAATGCCCAAGGCACTTACGGTGCAGTGAGGAAGCCCTCTAAGTATCCTGCAAGGAAGTAGGTGACCTCATCATGCTCAAGGGTCTCCCCATACCCTGCACGGATCTCCAGTACACTCCAGCCCGTTTGAGAGAGGCTGTCATTGAGGTATCCATATGCATCCCCCTCTTTTTCTATCACTCCTTCTTTCAGTTGTACAGTCTTATGTGTAGCATCCCAGTACACTGTGGCTGCTTTCATCTCTGTAAAGCAGGCAATTACACGTCAACTTTCAACAGAAATATTACAGAGTATTTCTTCCTATTAACATTATCAAATAAAAATGTATTGGTCATGTACACAGATTTACTGATGTTATCGCAGGTGCAGCAAAATACTTGTTTCTAGCTCCATGTGTGTAGTATAGCCAAAAAGTTACAAAAAAAATATGAAATGAATCAGAACGAAAAAAAGATGTGAGCTTTGGAATTTCCTGGGTTTATCGTTAATTTAAATGGATTATGTTCTGCATTTAATATAAAAAAAATGGTCTCGACCACAGTACAACCCTGTACGTTTCACTGTTAGTTTTGTCTAGCCCACATGTTATCTCTTTATTCTATGTCGGTAAACCAATTGTGACCCATCACATTAATTTACTGTGTTTTGATTAGCGCATTCGCTGTGTGTACAGTTCACAAAATAACTTCGGCTACAATGTATCACCTACCATCAGCACTGGCGAAAGTCGCAGCAACATAGAAAAAAAACAAAAGACACAGCCTCTTCATTTCTTTTCGAAGTAAATACAGATCATAAATGCGTGATTTACAGATATGAATGTTACCTGAATAAATCACACTATTCACAAAATAAAAACAGTAGGGAACTGAAAGTCTGGTTCAAGTTTATAGTTTCCTTATTGGTGGAGCCGGTGGGGAATTTATCACAAACGTGTTTTGAACAACATTAGCATGAGCAACAATAGTGGAATCAGTTATTTGCCTTCAAAATAAAAGTTTGCGATTGAAACTGATTCAAACGGATCAAAATAGTGGAATCATACCACAATTGGATTAGATAGTCCTAAAAAGGTTTGGAATGTTGTTATATAAATTCAACAAAAGACAATTATTCGTTAATTTGACAAAAAAAGTTAGTTGAAATTGCACTGCATATGTATTTAAATTCAGAATTGCATTAGGGGCATACTTGTATGCACTGTACAGCAGTGGTGTAAAGTACTTAAGTAAAAATACTTGAAAGTACTACTTTAAGTAGTTTTTGGGGTATCTGTACTTTACTTCACTATTCATATTTTTTATACAACTTTTACTTTACTTCATTCCTAAAGACAATAATGTACTTTTTACTCAATACATTTTCCCTGACACCCAAAAGTACTAGTTACATTTTGAATGCTTAGCAGGACAGGAAAATGGTCCAATTCACACACTTATGAAGAGAACACATGGTCATCTCTACTTTCTCTGATCTGGCAGACTCACTAAATACAAATGCATCATTTATAAATTATGTGTTGGAGTGTGCCCCTGGCTATCCGTACATTTTTTTGACAAGAAAATGGTGCTGTCTGCTTTGCATAATAGAAGGAATTTCAAATTATTTCTACTTTTACTTTTGATACATAAGTATATTTTAGCAATTACATATCCTTTTGATACTTAAGTATATTTAGAACCAAATACTTTTAGACTTTTACTCAAGTAGAATTTTACTGGGTGACGTTAACTTTTACTTGAGTAACTTTCTATTAAGGTATCTTTACTTTTACTCAAGTATGACAATTGGGTACTTTTCCCACCACTTCTGTAATTACTCACCACCACTGCCTAACCTATGGATGGTGCACTCACGAAATGGGGTATCAGCCTCTACTCAGTGACTCTTACAGAACACAACTATAGTTACATAAAGGTTCAATAACAACAACAAATATATATATACATTTTGGTTTGTTGAGTTTACACAAATATTAGCGTCTTAGCTCTTATTGCTGGACTTTGACTGTGGGAATTCACCACGCTATTCAGCCTACTGTGCAAACTCTTCCCAGTTGTGTTCTGTGAGTTTCACTGAGTAGGCTAATACCCCATGTCTGGGTGCACAATCCATAGGTTAGGCTGTACAGAGCATAAACTGTATATATGTCTTCAATGCAATTCTAAATTCAAATATATCTACAATTTATTTTTTTCTTCTTCAAATGAACAAAAAATTGTTTTGTTGAATTTATATAACACCATTCCAACTGTGTGTAGATTTATCTAGTCCAATTGTGGCATATTTTCAGTATTTTTATCCGTTTGCATCCGTTATAATGACGGACTTTTATTTCAAAGACGTACTTGCCGATTCCACTATTGTTGCTCTCGGGAATGTTGTTCATGACACACACGTGAATTTATCTCGATTGGTTACCCTCCGTCTTGGATTTCTCACCAGATGCAAGATCCCATTGTATCAGCCTACAAAGTGAAACAACTACGAAGTCATTACAATATATCTACATACGTTACCAAATACATCATACAGAATACGATTAATGATATAATCATAACTTTATTATTGTGTTATTGACTGTACGTTTGTTTATGTGTAACTCTGTGTTGTTGTTTTTGTCGCACTGTTTTGCTTTATCTTGGCCAGGTCGTCGTTGTAAATCTTGGCCAGGTCGCAGTTGTTCTCAACTGGCCTACCTGGTTAAATAAAGGTGAAATACATTTGTAAAAGAACTCCAATGGCTGAAAAGGAAATTTGACGCAAAAAGTAGTCCACCCCAGATGGGACTCGAACCCACAATCCCTGGCTTAGGAGGCCAGTGCCTTATCCATTAGGCCACTGGGGCGCATGCGAACCAACTGGCGGGGAGGTGTCATTTTAAATTTGCGTGACACGTGCAGACACATGCCAAGCAGATGTTATTGCGGGTGTTGTGAAATGTTTGTGCTTCTAGCTCCAACAGTGCAGTAATATCTAACAAATTACATAACATATACCCAATACACAAATCTAAGTAGGAATTAATTAAGACTATATACATATATGGCAGAGCGATGTCAGAGCAGAATGGACGAAGATACAGTAGAACAGTATAGAATATAGTACATACATATAAGATGAGTAATGCAAGATATGTAAACATTATTAAGTGACTAAGATACCATAGATAGAAAACAGTATATACATATGAGATGAGTAATGCCAGACATTATTAAGTGACTAAAATACTGTAGAATAGTATAGAATACTGTAATTATGAGATGAGTAATACCAGACATGTAAACATTATTAAAGTGACTAGTGTTCCATTCCTTAGTGGCCAGTGATTTCTAGTATATGCCTATAGGCATAAGACTCTAGTGTGCTAGTGATGTAACAGTCGGCTGGCCTTGATATAGGAGCTGTTTTTCAGTCTCTCCGTCCCAGCTTTGATGCACCTGTACTGACCTCGCCTTCTGGACGATAGCAGGGTGAACAGGCAGTGGCTCGGGTAGTTGATGTCCTTGATGCTCTTTTTGGCCTTCCTGTGACATCGGGTGCTGTAGGTGTCCTGGAGGGCAGGTATATTACCCCCGGTAATGCGTTGGGCAGACCGCACCACCCTCTGGAGAGCCTTGTGGTTGCGGACGGTGCAATTGCTGTACCTGGCGGTAATACTGGTGCAACCAATTACCTTCAGAAGTCACAGAATTAGTTAAATAAAGTACACCTGTGTGCAATCTAAGTGTCACATGATCTGTCACATGATCTCAGTATATTTACACCTGTTCTGAAAGGCTCCAGAGTCTGCTACACCACTAAACAAGGGGCACCACCAAGCAAGCGGCACCATGAAGAGCAAAGAGCTCTCCAAACAGGTCAGGGACAAAGTTGTGGAGAAGTACAGATCAGGGTTGAACATTCCACAGATCATTAAAACCATTATTAAAAAATGTAAAGAATATGGCACCACAACAAACCTGCTAAGAGAGGGCTGCTCACCAAAACTCATGGACCAGGCAAGGAGGGCATTAATCAGACAGGCAACAAAGAGACCAAAGATAACCCTGGAGGAGCTGCAAAGCTCCACAGCAGAGATTGGAGCATCTGTCCATAGGACCACTTTAAGCCGCATACTCCACAGAGCTGGGCTTTATGGCCAGAAAAAAGCCATTGCTTAAATAAAACAATATGCAACCATGTTCGGTGTTTGCCAAAAGGCATGTGGGAGACTCCAAACATATAGAAGGAGGTACTCTGGTCAGATTAGACAAAAATTTAGCTTTTTGGCCATCAAGGAAAACACTATGTCTGGCGCAAACCCAACACCTCTCATCACCCCCGAGAACAACATCGCCACAGTGAAGCATGGTGGTGGCAGCAACATGCTGTGGGGATGTCTTTCATCGGCAGGGACTGGGAAACTGGTCAGAATTGAAGTAATGATGGATGGAGCTAAATACAGGGAAATTCTTGTGGGAAACCTGTTTCAGTCTTCCAGAGATTTAAGACTGGGATGGAGGTTCACCTTCCAGCAGGACAATGA
Organism: Oncorhynchus keta; assembly: GCF_023373465.1. Taxonomy (NCBI): domain Eukaryota; kingdom Metazoa; phylum Chordata; class Actinopteri; order Salmoniformes; family Salmonidae; genus Oncorhynchus; species Oncorhynchus keta. Next base: position 26,683,529 of record NC_068452.1, read on the forward strand.
CCCTAAGAATACTGCTAAAGCAACATTTGAGTGGTTTAAGGGGAAACATTTAAATGTCTTGAATGGCTGAGTCAAAGACCAGATGTCAATCCAATTGAGAATCTGTAGTATGACTTAAAGATAGCTGTACACCAGCAGAACCCATCCAACTTGAAGGAGCTGGAGCAGTTTTGCCTTGAAGAATGGGCAAAAATCCCAGTGGCTAGATGTGCCAAGCTTATTTTATTTATTTAAAATAAGCTTGGCAAAATTACCCCAAGAAACTTTCAGCTATAATTGCTGCAAAATTTGGCTCTACCAAGTATTGACTTTGGGGGTGAATAGTTATGCATGCTCAAATGTTCTGTTTTTTTGTCTGGTTTGTTTCACAGTAAAAAATATTTTGCATTTTCAAAGTGGTAGGCGTGTTGCGTAAATCAAATGATACAACCCCCCCAAAATCAAATTTAATTCCAGGTTGTAAGGCAACAAAATAGGAAAAATGCCAAGGGGGTGAATACTTTCACAAGCTACTGCAAATGTTTTACTCACGTCGGCCACGGAGGAGAGCCCACAGTCCTTGGTAGCGGGCTGCGTCAGGGGCACTGTGTTATCCTCAAAGCATGTGATCTAAACAAGCCAGTTATATTTTTGTATCTTAACACACAATGGTTACCAAATATTTTTTTGCAGAAACAACTTTAATTAAATCTGAATAATTAATCATTCTTTTAACTACACAACATGTAACATAAAGACAAACACAGAAGAGCTCAACACAAGATTAAAACACACATAGGAAATACAAATATTCAATATCTAAATAAAATACGACATTCTGGAAGCTCCAGCAATGTTCCTTATATTGTAAATTCCTTATGAGCCCATGGTTTTCACAATGGATACATACTGTATTTGAATAATACATGAAGCATAGAGCAAAATAAAAACACAATTTACACATATCAAATTGGTATAATGTTCAAGGTTCACCTTGTTTGTGGAACTGAGCGAGAGTAGCAATGTAACCAGATTAAAGCTTCAGCACAAAATCAATACAGTTCAGTAGTTGACAAATCAAAACATAAGTCAAAGGTCCCTTTGATTAAATACATTCCAGTTTGAAAGAACACAGCCCTCTACTGCACTTGTTTTATGATTATTATACTGTAGTGGGACTGAGAATCTAGCATCAGGTGCAGCAGCGAGACAGAGAAATCCTTAACAATGACAGAAAAAGACAACAAAAACACACACTGTGGAATTATACAATTTAATTTGACCGAGGTTCCTTCATACAGTTTAAAATGCTGTTTGGGCCAAACCTTGCCATTACACATTCATCCTTTACAAGTGATTTGTAAATGTCATGTGGTTTTCTGCAGATAGAATTCAAAATATTGAGTGGGACTGTTAAACTTGTAACATCAGGGCTTGTGTCAATGGAAAATGAGTCCTATTTTGGTCTGTGGCCAGCCGTGGTTAATGATCTCTCTTAATCATGTGCTCTCCCCAAAATGTTCCATCATTTTATCGGGAACAGCATTTAACCGCTGTCATCTCACTAAGACCCAGGACTAGCCACTTGTTGAGAATAGACTCGTGAGACTGAAAGACCCCCAAACATATATACACTTCTCTAAACTGAATCATCAGCACCTCCTACAAAATACACTTTGCCCAATCATTCTGTAACATACTATACTGCACTCATTTAGCAACGATATAACATGTTTTAGGGAAATATACCAATCTGATGTGTTTGGTGGGGACTTGAAATAAACTGATCCAGTAAAAACCTGTTGAGAAATCGATTCAAGCCCCACAAAGTTGGTTACAGTGATGGCTGTCAGTTGTGGAAATGCTATTGGTTACAGTAGGTTGCAATAGTTAGTTCCAGTACAGTTGAATAGCAGCAATTCACAGTAGTATTTTCCAGTGTGATGACTTTGCTGACCATTTCCACATATTTAACTAACCATAAATAAATGCAGAGTGAGTGGCAGTTGATAGACGTAGGTGGAATTTTGCTCCAGAAAACAATCATATTAACTCTCAATAATCATCAATCAGTTTTTCAGCACCGTTCTCAGCCTGCTTGCCAGCACCCCCATCCTGTTCTTCACTTCCTCCTCCCTCCTCCGCCTCCTCCTCCTCTTCTTCTGTGAAGGAGCATGACTGGCTGCCGTAGTTGATCATTGTGCGGGAGAGGTCCACCTCGATGGGGAAAACGTCAGCATCCTTCAGCACGGCGTAGCACTCGTCGTAGTAGCGAGACATGCCTGACACAAAACGCTGCAGCTGGAACACGATGTCCTGGACTGAAGCAGGAAGGGAGAAGGATGTAAACACACACCCTACCTTAATACCACACCAGACATATCTGGTATTTCCTAGCAGTGCAGGGGTCAAAGAACGAGTTGTTTACAATTAGTAGGCCATCTGTGCCGAGAAACACTCAGCCTGATACATTAGTATATCGTGAAGCAGGGAGAGAGGGACTGATCATACATTGGATAAAATTTACCCGCTGGGCACAGATGTCAGTTCAACGTCTAGTTTTGATTTACATTTGATTGAGGTTTCAACTAACTTGAATACAACATAAAATGTACAATTATTATTATAAAAAGTTGAGTGAAAAATAATACAAAATTCCCTTGCGTTGATGATTTTGCAAATCCAAATCAGTTTTCCACGTGGAAACAACATTGATATACCCAGTGTTTGCCCAGTGGGAAGGCTTTTATATCCATTAGTAATGGGCAAACGGAGAGAGACTGTTTGGACAGATACTCTGTCCACTTATTACAGGTAGCTGGACAGAGCGTTAATGGAGAGGATGATTCTCCTAGGTAGACAAACAGAGAGAAAACAAACCATGTTTCTGGTCCAGTAGCTCAATCTTCTCCAACACATCCTTTCTCATCCTGGCGAACCGAGCACGGGCCTCCTGTCGACACCGCAGCACAAGCCGGTACTCGTAGTTCCCGGTGCCGACGCGATACATAGGCTCTCCCATCGCCTAAGGAAGCACACAGGTATATAAGAAAAACTCAATCACAAACACGGTACAGAGATCCACTTTGTTACTCATTGATATATCAGTGTTTCTGTGTGGACTACAGGCATAGGAAGGTAAGGTACCCACAATGCAGCTGTACTCTTCATCATCCATCTCCTTCACTTTCAGACAGTAAGACTGGAACACAAAATGAATGAACTTTTACGCCAATGACTAACACATTAGAAATAAACACTTCGGTACAGTTTAGACCCTGTTTTTAGTTGACCAATGTTGACATTTTGAATAAGGGGTCTGCTCTCACCAAGTACTCAAATTTGACGTCCAGGTATTTGCGGATGGTGAGCTTGGTGTCTGGTATTGCCTTATGAAGGTAGGTGTTCAGGTCATGGAGCATCTACAAAACAGGAGACAGAGAGAGGAACATGATTAATTGAATCACCTATATATGTGTGGGGATGTACGTTATCTAATCTAGGTATATGCAGGGGTGAACGCAAGCTTGTTGGGGTGTTGGCATATGAATCCTGTTAATGGTTTGTGTATTGATTTGACTGTTTGTTAATTTCTTCTACTACTCACAGGCTTGATGGTCTTTAGCAGCTGGATACCGTACTTCTCCATGTTGCGATGAGCCTCAGCAAACTTCACAAAGGCCTCACTGGCTGCAGCCTGAGGCTCCCGTACCCCGATCACAGAGAACACATCCCCAAATGCTGAGGGTCGTCCAGGCAGAGGGAGAGAGTGGAACAATCAAACATCAGCCAGTCTCATGGCATGCAACACATTACTGTAAATACAAACCTGTTCACTTTCAGTGTGTGAGGGAGCTTGAGTATGATCATAGTACATGGTTATATTGTATCTAGATCTGTAGTTTAACATAACATTTGTGTAGTTTCAAGGTGTGGCAACTCACCTCTGTGTGTCTGAGAGAGTTCAAAGAAGGCTCTGAGCAGTCTTTTCGTGTGCTCCATCAGGCCTGTGAAGAGACAAACAAGGACAGTGCTGCATGAACAGGGGAGACCGTATGGAGAATGTCAAGCATAATAACATTACAATAATTGTAAAAATACCTTTGTACAGCTCTGCTGTTTTCTCCAACTCCTCCAGTCTCTTCACCAGACCATCTGAAAAAGAAACGGGCCTAGTATGAGGACACTTACAGTAGTAGCGTAGTGCCCCTCTCCGGCCCAGATGATATCAGTCATCAAGAGATTGTACAGAGATTATGCAGTGGCCGTGTCCGAATACCCATACTAGCATACTAGATAGAATCTGAAAAAAAGTTAGAAGTGACATTTTTTAAATGGTACTCCGAATGAGTCATCTAATGCGTGATTACGTTGACACCCGCCATTTGTTCATTTTGGTACTGCACGTCAATGTATCTGATTATCAGCTTTAGTCAAACACATGAGTCAGAAAACACAAGTAAATTCTACAAGATCAAATGCTGAAATGAGTATGCCAGTATCTTAGGGATGATGCCAACTAAATTGGCTTCAATGAGGAAAGTAGAGTCAGAAATAATAGAAATGTATAACATGGCCAGACAGATGGACAGCGTGTTTTGTCCCAGTCTCACCATTGCAGAGTATGGCTCTGCTGAGCCCCAGAGCGTCGGCTGTACCAGAGCTCATGTTCTCCACCAGGCGGTGCTTCACCTTCTTCAGCACTAAAACACACCAGATGTAAAAACATACTATTATGGTAGCATCTGTCTTTCTGGTGAGTAAGAATGGTACTCTACCCATATATAGGAAACGGCCAACATAAAGGAAACACTTGAGTAAATGAGGGATACAATGTACTGTTGAAAGCAGGTGCTTCCACACAGTTGTGGAATTAATATCCTGTCATGCTTAGGGTCATGTATAAAAATGCCCAGTTGCCCAGTATTTTGTCTACCATGGCTAGAAGAAGAGATCATAGTGACTTTGCAAGAGGGATGATTGTTGGGGCAAGTTTGACAAGAGCTTCAGTGACGAAGACTGCGCAATTTGCTGATTTCTCACGATATGCTACAGTCGTGCCAGTCACCAGATCTCAACCCCATTGAACACTTATGGGAGATTCTGGAGCGGTGCCTGAGACAGCGTTTTCCACCACCATCAACAAAACACAGAATTTCTTGTGGAAGAATGGTGTCGCATCCCTCCAATATAGATCCAGACACTTGTAGAATCTATGCCAAGGAGCATTGAATCTGTTCTAGCGGTTCGAGATGGCCCAACGTTCTATTAAGACACTATGTTGGTGTTTCCTTTATTTTGTCAATGAGATGCGTTCTGTGACTGTTACCTATGTCCAGTGACTTCCCCTGTTTGGGGTCAGCCTGCAGCTTGTTGTAGTGGATCGTTGCTTCTCCCTGCAAAGACAAGAGGAATGCATGGAAGAGATAAGGAAGACAGTAACTCAAACACCACCTCAGTATAATAAAAACCATGATGCAAATCTACAGACACTTCCCCCAGGGGTCATATTACTCAAACTAAAATATATAGCCTATGGGGTTCCCCCAGGCAATACAGTATTGATTAGATCTACCTAAGCTGACATTGGCTTTCTCCCCTGGTTAGTCTGAGGACTTGCGTTACAGGCAGGTCATAAGTGAACCAGGTATTGCCAAACAATCCATGTGTACAAAGTGTGTCTGCAACTCATTTCAACTGAAAATCATGAAGGACAATATAGCAGTATTTAAGCCAAACAAAGGTGCTTCTGCAAGTGTAGAAACATAAGAATTACAGCTCCTCTGATAAAACTGCACACAGTTTGCAAGTAATAACAATAAATACCCGTGACAATTTCAACTCAGTGGGCATAGCATGCAAATAAATGAAAGTCAGCGAAGCCTAAGGGCAACAATGGCACATAATAATCCTTTATACAGACAGTGGAGCATCTCTCCCCATCTCTCTAATCCTGAGCACAGACCATGGTGGGGTAGTCATTGAACTCGCATAGCTTCCTGTGTCGTCACAATAGATTTAGAAACAGCATTGCCACTCCACACTGGTGATGTGAGGGTCCAAACTCCTGGCTATTATCCTGTTCTCACTAGCTCCGCTGAGCGATCTGAGGTGTCCCTATTATTTAACATCGAATAGTGACCGCAGTCCTTTTCAGACTGACTGGTCATTTACTGATAAAAAAAACACAGAATCCAGAATGAAATACTGTGGCTTTGGACTTTCTATTTTTATCTACTGGTAAGTGTTAGTCTTGTTAGTCTTGTCAGTGTTGGTACATGGTTTGGGTTGTGTGGCTAACAAAAAAACAACAACAGGAAATACACTAACTGGTTTGTAGTCTTTTGCAGTATCAAACCAAAATTGATTGAAAAGCTGCTTCCAAGCCCTCTTAATGTACCTGGACAGCCTGAATCATCTTTGCCACCTCCACCTTTGTCTTGCCCTTCACAGGTTTGCCGTTCACTCCTGTGATCTCGTCACCAGACGCCAGAGTCCCCTCCAGAGCAGCAGGGGTGTTGTCAAAGACCTGACAGAGATAGTTTTATGTAAAGAATATATCCAATAATGACAAAAACCAAGCCATAAGAGCTCAGAGCCTTAAAACAAACTGATTTAAGAAAGTTCAAGATAATAGGTTATACATTGCATCTATAATCTAATGTTTCTGATTTAGTTAACTCTGGATACATAGCTACTGAACCAAACACTACTGCTCTAAAGACTGAAGTACAGTATAGAGGTACATAATACCTGTACAATGTAAAGACAGGGACAGTACTGCGCCCCACCCCCAATGCTGATCCCTATCAGGTTCTGCGCATCCTTCTTCAGGGATATAGTCCCAGGGACTGTAGGGATCCCCCTGTTAAAGAATATTTGAAGATCCTTTTAATACATTGTCTGTAGTGTCTAAAATATGATTTGGGAAAGCAAGCGCTGTCAAAGCCATTTAGATGAGATGTACAGTGCATTTGAAAAGTATTCAGACCCCTTCACTTTTCCACATTTTGTTACGTTACAGCCTTATTCTAAAATTGATTAAATATTTTTTTTCCTTCATCAATCTACACACAATACCCCATAATGGTAAAGCAAAAACAGGTTATTAGAAATTTTGACAAATGTATAATAAAACCCCCCCGGAAATATTACATTTACATAAGTATTCAGACCCTTTACTCTTTACTTTGATGAAGCACCTTTGGCAGTGATTACAGCCTCAAGTCTTCTTGTGTATGACGCTACAAGCTTGGCACACCTGCATTTGGGGAGTTTCTCCCATTCTTCTCTGCAGATCCTCTCAAGCTCTGTCAGGTTGGATGGAGAGTGTCGCTGCACAGCTATATTCAGGTCCCTCAAGAGATGCTTGATCAGGTTCAAGTCCGGGCTCTGGCTGGGAAAGCAAAGCATGATGCTGCCACCACCATGCTTCACTGTAGGGATGGTATTGGCCAGGTGATGAGCGGTGCCTGGTTCCCCCCAGATGTGATGCTTGGCATTCAGGCCAAAGAGTTCAATCTTGGTTTCATCAGACGAGAGAATCTTGTTTCTCATGGTCAGATTCCTTTATGTGCCTCTTGGCAAACTCCAAGCGGACTGCCATGTGCATTTTACTGGAGGAAATACTTCAGTCAAGCCACTCTAGCATAAAAGCCTGATTGGTGGAGTGTAAAACATAAAACATGGAACACATCTCAAGGATGATGACTGGAAACAGGATGCACCTGACCTCAATTTTGAGTCTCATGGCAAAGGGTCTGAATACTTATGTAAATAAGGTATTTCTGTTTCTGTTTTATATACATTTGCAAACATTTCTAAAAACCTGTTTTCACTTTTTTTTTTACATGTAGAACATGAAAAAGATGCTAATCATATTTACTTACAGTTTGTCCTCCTCCAACTCATAGTCCATGTCTGTGAACATTCCAGGACTGGTTATCCTGTATAATCTGGCTTGGAGGAAAACAAGAATGGCATTGGTTAATCTTAGTCAAGCAGTAGCTATGTCTATAAAGACATTTAAAAAAGTTAACTAGTTACCTAACACAAAATTCCATCACTGGTTAAGGTTGCCAATGCTGACACAGTAACTGTAATAAAATATGTGGGCAACAAATAACTGGAAAACGTTCCTTTATTTGCTGGCAAGAAATGGGAATTAGCTAGCTGCTGTCAGTTAATGATGAAGCCAACACAGCTGGTAGATAGCTGAGCCTAGCTTGAACCAGTACCTGGGCTTTTAGTAGACGATGAATATTACGAGATCGTCGTCTCCTCAAGCCCAGCTAACGTTAGTCGGTACTGGTTCAAGCCTAGCTAGGCATTTATTTAACCAAGCAAGTCAGTTAAGAACACGTTCTTATTTACAATGACGGCCTACCCCGGCCAAACCCTAACAACGCTGGGCCAATTGTGCGCCGCCCGATGGGACTCCCAATCGCGGCCGGTTGTGATACAGCCTGGAATCGAACCAGGGTCTGTAGTGACAGCGATGCAGTGCCTTGGACCGATGCAAGCCACCTCCCGAAATAATGCTTAGCTTACTTGCTAGCTAGGCTACCTAATTTTGGCAGCTGTCAGCAGTATGTGTATTGCAAACGAGCATGATAAAAAAAGATGGAAGGTGGCCACTGGCCAGCTATTTACCTCCAACACAGTTGATGACATGCGCGTTGTTATCTTAACACAAACGTTTATCTCATGCCCCTGGGGAATGTTTCTTTAAATGTACGCGTTGTTCGTCTGTCAAAAAGAAGATTCTGTTTACATGTCCTCGTCACTTCCGGTAATTTGCGGAAACTGTCAGTGATTCCATTTCCCCATAGAGATTTGTATTATTTATTAATTAAACACTAACATGCAAACAGCGCTATCCTGGACCCTGGGACGTCCCACTAACCATAATCATTACCTAACCTTAACCATTTAAACATTTCTACTTCAATGTGGTAGGGACATCCCAAGGAGTCCAGATAGCAAGGACCATACTGTTTTGGACTGGATTTCAATATTATATCATACAATTAATTAAAACGCTGTCATTTAAGATATGTATAAAATTGTAGTTGTGGACTCATCTTCTTATTCTACCTGATGCCTTTTATAAAATATTTTCAATAGCGTTTTTGTTTGTTTTCACTTGGAAGACCATTCAAAGAGTAAAACGTTTGATAGGCTAGGGAAGTCGTCACACTTTCCCAGCACATATATCTGAATATACGGTTAATTCATAAAATCTATTCATTGTTGTATTTGTTAAGGGCAGATCATGCACTTTATCTGTCCAGTGTTTCAAGATTTATATTAAATATAACCTAGAATTAATTACAATATTAGTTAAATTGTTATTTCCTTCCATTTTTTAATTATGTTAAAAAGCAGATGGTCTGTGTTTGAAACAACAGAATGCTGTGGGCTATACCAGTCGTTAAAAATATGAATGACAAGTAAACGACTTAACTGCCAGCTCAGCCAATGAGCCGTCTCGGCCAAAAACGTGACATCACGTTATATGAGGAAATAGCAAGTTTTAAAAAAAGTTTTTAAAAATATTTTTTTATATCAAATCAATACATAAAGCACATGAGGGAACACAAGCACACATAGATTACAAACAATAGACAATCGAGCTAGGGGGTACAATATCACATTACAATTACACAAGGACCTTAAGGGACATGCATATACTTACAATTCTAACAGCTTTTTTGTTAGTAGAGCATTTAACCGTCTTAAAATACAGTTCAATTTATTTTTGTAGGGTACGAAAATGGGGTTTTCTGTTTGTAAATTTACATTTGTGTATATGAAATTTGGCCAAAAAAATAATGAAATTAATTACATAAAAATGATTCCGCTTATTTCTATTGTATGTAAAGAATCCAAACAGTACATCTCTCCACAATAGTGTAAAATCTTCATAAATGTGTTCAATTATAAACCTACTGATGTCTTGCCACAGTTTTCTTACATGTATACAATGCCAAAAAAGATGCACTACTGTTTCTGGGTGGTCATTACAAAAGGAGAAATTTGAGTTGATGTTTTCCTTAAACTTCTTCATATAGTGGTTGGCAGGATAATATTTATGAATAATTTAAAAGGAAACTTCCTTAACTTTGTTAACAAGTAGGTATGTGTGTGGCAACATCCACACTTTTTTCCAACAGATATTATCAATAAATCCATTCCAATAAGGCATGACATAAGGTATAAATGCAACATCCTGCTGAAACAAGGATCGTATCGTTCTGTTGTTGAATGGACCAAAAGAGAAACAAATCTTTCCTACTGATGAGTCAACAGGGTCAATAGAAGGTAGGCTCTGAGGGTCAGGTCTTGACATGTACCTGAATAATAAAGCAACACCTGCGGGAATGGCATCTAAAACAATCACAAAATCTTTAGGTGTTACAGGGACCTTGTAAAGTGATAAGAATTCTTTATAACTGAGTAAAAGACCTTCTGCATGTACCAGTTGGCTCACCAATAGAATATTATTTCTGAACCAATATTCTAAAAACAGAGAGGTATTTTTATACAATATATCCCGATTATTCCATATATAATATCTGTGTGGAGAAAAATTGTGTTTATAAATTAAGGACCATGACAAAAAAACCTGCCGATGAAAAGCAGAAAGTTTCACTGGAACTTTGTCAATATTATAATTGCAAAACAACATGAAGTTAAGGCCACCAATAGTAGAGAAGACATGATGAGGAATAAAATTCCAGATAGAAGTGGGTCTTCTTTGGAATTGTTTTATCCAATTGATCTTGAAAGTATTATTTAAAGTAGTAAAATCCAGAAAATTCAGTCCACCATTCTCAGAAGTGTTCAGAAATAGGAGGAAATAGCAAGTATTTTTGAAACGATCTATTTGAGATACAACTTTAAGGTGGGGTTTGAAGTGTTTTTCTGAAATGTATGCTTTAGCCACAAAATATGAGTAAAAGATGAGTTGACAACATTATTTGGGTATGAGTAGCACAACATGAGCTTTTAAAAGTGAGACTTTTCACTGGACAGTCATTTACTTTAAACTCTGTCATTGCAGCCCCAGCGGCTGTCAGCCAATCAGCATTCACGGCTCAAACCACCCGTTTATAATATACAGGGCAGCACTACACAGTTGATTACTGATCAGAGTGACTTTGATCAAAGATCAGGCTTTTCAGTATGAGTAAAAGCATCAGTTTAGTAGGCAACTATCTTCACTGCCAGTCTGCCACCAAGCTTCTTGTCATAACCTAGTATCAGGGTGTGAGTGAGAGAACCATTTTTATTTATTTATTGAATCATCATTAAGCACACCTCATTATCATGCTAATCAGTTGGTGACCTGTGTGAGGAGGGTTTCCCACATAAAAGGATAGTTCAAACTTCCAACTAACATTTGACTCTCTGTATCTCAGGAAATAAGGTTATCTTGTCCGATCCCAGTCCGTCTTGCAACTCAAACCACATTCAGGGCCCCTTTCGCCACCAGTGACAACATGGCAATGCCAATGGTAAGTCTCTCTAACTTTCATGCTTTGATGTGCTGCTACTTTTATTCCACACGGTTACTTACTGAAGAGGCTGTGTTTATACAGGCAGCACCAAATCTTATCTTGTGTGGAAAAAGATCAGAATTGGGCTGCCTGTGTAAAACGCAGCCATATAGTAGCCTATATGCTTACTGCACTCAGATGTGTTACTGAGTGAATTAATTTAAACGGTCATGCCCTTGAGTCTTGATTATGTTTTGACAACGTGGTAATTGTTGAAAAAGTAATCTATGCATGCACTGTACATTGTGATTCCAATGATTATTAAGTCATTAAATATTTATAACCCAACATGACATTTGTTATGTTTGTTCCTTATATAATGACAAACTGGGGCGTAGGTTTAACTACTTTTAATTAACATATACTTCAGCTAGAAAAACCCTTGTTTAACCATGCAAGGCATTCTTCAACCACCTGCCCCGCTCGCATAGCCTGCTGGGTAACGTAGTCTAAATGTTTACAGAACACAATATTAAAATGCAAAATCTCTTTTACCTTATGTTCAAAAGCACTCAATTTATTTATATGGTTCTTCATAGGAACTTGAGCTGAAGCATGTGGAGCTGAGAGCTGGAGACCAGTTCAAAGTACAGGGGAGGATTATGGATTAGAATGAGGTACATTTAAGAAATTACATTTTCTTATTTAACTAGGCAAGTCAGTTAAGAACAAATTATTATTTACAATGACGGCCTACCCTGGTCAAACCCGGCCCAATTGTGCGCCGCCCTATTGGACTTCCAATCACAGCCGGATGTGATGCAGCCTGGATTCAAACCAGGTACTGCAGTGGCGCCTCTTGCACTGAGATGCAGTGTCTTAGAACACTGTGCCACTCGGGAGCTGCATTTAACTGTTTATATCACACAGAGGGACCCATAGCATAAAAAATGTAAAAAACTACCAGGTTCACAAATTATTGCTCAAAAGAGGAGAGGACGGACCAGAGAAGGGTTTTGTTTTGGTATAATATATGTGTGAAATCCATGAATGTTAGACAGACATGTATAAGGGTTTCTGGAACGATGTGATTTCCTATTTCCCATATCCAGGTTCCAGATCGACCTGGGCTGTGATGAAGATGACCTGGCACTGCACTTTAACCCACGTTTCAATGATGGCACTGTGCTCGTGTGCAACTCAAAGATTGCCGGCTGCTGGGGGGATGAGAAGAGAGAGATCCACAATCCACTCCAACGGGGTTCTATATTCAAGGTGTGAAAATGGAGGTTGGAAAGATGGAGGGAGGTGGGTTTGATCCTGACAAGACAAATGGAGAATATTGGGCAGTGTTTCAGGTGTTTAATATAACAGGAACAATTAGGGCCTATGTCCATGTAATCTCCTGCTAGTATCGTTCTAAGGAAACTAGCGCCAATACACTGCACAGTCTTTAGTCCAGCTTGTTTGTTGCAATTGGCCATGTGGGTGAATGTGCTACAACACTAATGATGTAAACAAATGGGGTTTCTCCCTCTCAAGATTGTACTGAAGCTGATGGGTGACATGTTTGAAGTGGAGATGCCTGATAGACAGGAGATCCAGTTCCCCAATCGTGAGGGCCTAGACGTCATTACCTACATTCGTATCAAAGGAGACCTCAAACTTATTTCTTTCCAAATCTACTAGACCCCAATATGAGGGGTGATTTAGTTTGCTTCTGTCCTAACCCATTGATCTATGACATTTATCAAATCATTGTTCTAATATATGTAGTAGTGAACTGTTGGACATCTTAAATATGTATTTGGGTTGACCACAGTCTATCATTGTTTATATATTTTTTCCCATAGTACGGTATATTTGTTGCAATAATATTCACAATCACATGTACACTAAACACAAGGGTAATATAAGGATGAGGTTATGGTACTATCTGTCAATCATTTTGATTCCTTTACTACTACTACTACAAAAAGTGTTGCACCCACATCTTGGCCAGGTGAAATATTGGAGTCCATATTGAATTATATTGGTGAGAAAGAGCAAACTATGTCACAATTTCAGAGCATTTATTGAGTATTTGCTTACGGTAATACAATACAAATAATACAAGGCTTTATCACTTGACAGGAAATGTGATAAATTGCTCACACTCAAAACATCTGCATATACATTTTTGATCCCAAAATGAGGCCAATAACTAGGCTTTTTCCTGTTAGTCTATCAGTTTGAGTTAAATGATTGAATCAAAATAAGATGTGTTGTAGGCCTAGCTGATTAGAATAGTAAAAGCGGTGCTTTATTGTACATTGCCAAGAGGTTTTTCAGTTTCTGACTATGTTCATGTTTACAATGTCAACATGTTTAAATGCTTGTGCCATTATGTCTGTATGTTTTTACTATTTGAGCTCCCCTTAGATTTACTTTAAGCTTTCAATAGCTTGCTGTTTTGTGAACTTCCTCCATTCTATTGGAATTTCACCTCTGCCCTGGAATTTTAGGTCATAATACCTTTCCAGATCTTCTTGAAATCGACAAATAAACCACTTCCAGTACGGAAGTTCAGAGAGGTCTGGTGTGATGCTCCAATCATCAAATCTTGGGCCAGCTTTTCTGTATTCTTTCCAAAGATATGTATCCTCTGATTCATGGGATGGGTAAAACCGGCCATTACTTGCTACTGAAGTTGTACAAAAATCAATGCTAAATTCTACTGTGTTTCTGAAGTGCATTCCTTTGATTCCTTTAGAGCGATGAAAGGGGACATTGTGATCCTTCGGTTTGTGCCCCTCCATGGTGTTTGTGCAGATGGCTTTACAGAAGGGACACTGTACCCAGCAGCAATCACAAAAGTGTTTGATCAGAATCTCATCTGGCCTCTCCCTGAACTGCTTCATGTCCAGGAGTGATACATTGCTGAGGCTTCTGTTGATCTCCATGATTCTGTTGGCAAGATCTTTCCTTACCTCTTCTTCGAGGAAGTCAAAGTCGGTTATGTCACAGAAATCACTGAAATTATTTTCAGCAAATTTCAGCTCATCTTTTAGAGCACTGGAAAGCTCTCTAAGCCACATGTTGGTGTCTCCATTCCTGTTTTTGACCGTCTTTGTTGCTGTATGCACTGCATGGCTCACACGCTGCTCTTTAGCTGTTATGTTCCCTTCAATCAAGGCAAGGACTTTGGACCTTTCTGTGAGCATGTATTTCTCTACATCCTCTCTAATAAATTTCTCAAAGTGTTTCCTTGGGTTGTGAATGTAGGTCATGAACTTGTCAAAGTTCTCCTTCTCCGCCAATGATATCAGGATGTGTTTCTCCATGTTAGACCTGTTTCCACTGAATGGTGGGTGACTTAATTGCATTTCTCCAGCTAAGTCAATGGCCGTCTGGTCATAGACCGCCTGTACAATCGATTCTTTCAGTGTGTTGCAAATTAACTCACCAAGCACAGCTGCAGATGAGGAACCTTTGCAGTATCTCTTGAAAATCTTGTTGTACTGTGGCCTCTTCTGCTCCAGGTAAGTAAGGGCATCATTGTTGCTTCTGAATTTGCTATGGGAATCTGCTAACTTACTTCCTGCAAGCTCACACACATGAAGTGAAAGATCAATTGTAAACTCCTTTTTGAATGCATATTTTCTAATCTTTGATTCAAATTCCTTCACGCTTTCTTTGACATGAGTTGCTATTTCTTGCATGTAACTGTCATTGTATCCCATCTTTTCTATGGGCTTTGTCTCGATTATCTTCTGGCTTTGTTTGTCAACATCATTGGTGAATGCTCTTATCAATTCATGATCTGTGTATGTTAGAATGTTGCTTGGACCAATCTGGTCAATTGTCTTGTTCTCTGGAGACTTAAACAAAAAACTCTTAAAAGCACCCCACACATTATTTTTCTTCAATTGGTCATTGTTTGGCTTCCTTTGAGCATCTCTTGAGTGCTGATCGTCGTTAAAAAGATCTTGGTTCTTGGATACAATTGCATAGTTCGAATAACTCCCCAAGGTACAAATCTCACGGTACATTCCGCAACTTTTCCGATCATGTACAAGAGACAATTCATAACCAATCTCTCCAAGGATACAAGTCACATCATCCAATATGTTTATGTCCATAATGGAAGGTGTATCATTGGTCAACTCGGCAACCCACACCCCCCAAAGAGTATTGAATTCATTCTCAAGTTGTTTTTCATCCTTTGCCTTGTCCTTCAGTTTTGAGGCAAGTTCTTTGCTCTTTTGGAAGAGCTTGTTTTCATACTGTGTCTTCTTGTCATCCAGTTTTTTGCGCGCATCCCTCTGCTGAATAACCTCCTCTAACTTTCTTTTTGCTCCCGTCACGAGTTCATCATCAAACTCAACCATTTTGGTTTGAAATCTCCCTTGCCACTGAATCAACATTTCTTTATCTCTGTCTTCATCAAAGTACTTTTCCATTGATTTGTTCACTTCTTCACGAGTCTTTCTCATTTCGTCAACAAGGTAATGTCTCTCAACCCTGTGAAGTTTTCCATTTTCGATTCGATTGTGCAGTTGATTTTCAATGGTTAGCATGGCACTCCTGAGAGCCCAGATCCATTTTCCATACTGAATCTCAAGTTTTCTGTAAACTGCAATTTCTAGTGTGTTTTTGAAGCTGAACACAAAGTTTTCATTCAGCAGTGCATTCCAAAGGTCTTGGATACTGCTTTTGAACTGTGATAATGTCATGCCAAAAGACCTCGATGTTTTAGAGAGGATTGTTTTCCTTAGCTCCTGGACATCCTCACTGTAGCATGGGTTTGGTGGGGCCATGGGTGGGCTGCCCTCCCACAGCTGGGAAAAGTATTTCACATCTCTTTGTATGTCAAATGCAATGACATCGCTGAAACACTCTGCATTACTGTCCTCTTCTTTGGCAGCTAACTGGGTCATCTCGTCTAGTTTGTCCTGTAAGCGCCTCTTTCCCTCCATGTTTTTCTCTCCGGCCGTGATGTCTCCAACATTCTGGTGCACAAACACACAACTTGGAGACAGATTAACTTTCTTCATCCTCATGAAGGCCTGAACAGCTATCTGAATGATGTCCTGCATCTCAGCAGGATTCTCTCCAAATATGTTGATCAAGGTCATGTTTCCAAGGCCAATGACAAAAGTTGCAAGTTCATTGTCATGGTGCACTGTTGCCTTTCCTGCCAACTCTAAAGCTCGAAGTCCCTCAGTGTCAACAACAAGAACATAGTCAAACCTAAAGTCATCTTTCATCTCCTCGGTCACTTTCACCAGTTGCATGAAAGCACCTCTGGTACACCTTCCAGCACTTACTGCAAATTGCAGTCCAAACATTGCATTCAGCATTGTAGATTTCCCAGTGCTCTGGATTCCCAAAATGGACAAAACAAAAACTCTCTGATCTCCTAGTTTCTTGATAACTTCATCTAAAACCCCATTAATCCACGTCAGTGGCACATGAGCTGCATCACCATCCATTAGTTCCATTGGGTGTCCCGATATCATAAGTTCTGCCGCGAGCTCTGGAAGGTAAGACACGGTCACCTCACTTTCTCCTTTGCTTTGCCTGGCCACAGATGCATGGGCTTCATAGATCTGTCCCATTTCCCTCAGAATGTGTTCAAATCCAAAGGTCGCTGCTTGCAGCTTCTCTGATATTTTTTCCAGCTCCATTTGTCTCATTTTCAGTTGCTCTGATTTATCATGCTTCTTTTTCAAAGCCAGGACCTTGGACCACTTTTCATCATATTTGTGATGAAGGTCTGAGAGCTCATCTGAGGACAGGTCATCCAGTAGTATCCCTACCCACTTGAGGAAATATGATTTTTCTTTTTCTCCCAGACATCGTAGACTTGTGATAAACATCTGCATGAGTTCAGTAAAGGCAACTTGATGTTGATGGTGTCGAATTTGCATCATTTCATGTTGTATTTTACTTCTTTCCATCTCTAGATTCCCTTGGAGACGATAAAGGTCTTTATTTTTTTGACACCAATCATGCCACAGCCTACCTTGACATGGAAGAAATTCTTCTTTGATCTTGGACAGTTCCATTTCCTTAAGCAGATCTGTTATCTGCAGAGCATTAGTCTTCCCTACTTGGCAATCTTCATCATCCTCATCTACTCTAAACCCTGAGTACTCTGCCATGTCCTCAAGTTTGAAGGAGCAACATGGTCTTGACAAATTATTTCTAATGATCCTTTTTAGTTCCTCAGACACATCTGACTGATTTCTGTCTCTCAAACCCATTTTGTACTTTCCCTTTTTAATTTCAGTTGCAACAGAATCCTCTTCAGTGAGCAGACATATCAGAGGTTTAGAAGACTTGAACAGCTCTTGCACGATTGCCATACTTTTGTCGCCTTTTCCAAGACTTGGTAAAAGGATAACATTGACTGAGGCTTTTTCAATCAGTCTGTCACGCTGAATTTCTTTCGCAATTGCGTCACCATGGAGATTACAGAATGCAACACAATCAGTGAAAATATCATTGGGCTTCCCAGCAGGACAATACCATGCAATCTCTACCACCCCATCCATTAGGAGGCAGGTTTTACTGCTTCCTGGACAGTGTCTGTGGAAGAATGTGCTGTGACGTTGGTTGATCAAGTTGCTCATCAGCTGAGATTTTGATGAGGACACAGAACCAAGCCTAAAGAATGATACCATTGGTGTTTCTGCCTTGTAAATAGGCATACTTTGGCTGGTGACTATATTAGAGTCATTGGTGGACTTCCAGGTTTTTCTGATTTGTCGAAATGTCCACAAAGGGCATTCAATCTCTTTGGTAAATGGATTTGGCACAAGCAAAGGCAAGGCATACTGACACAAGGACAGCTTTGTGACCATGAACTGCCGAAGGAAACTGTCTGAACAGTGAAACACTGCCATCTGGACGTCCATTGGGTGAACATGCGTGTTCCTCTTTAAATCACCAGAGACTGTGTTCTTGTTGAAAAGGGCATCGAAGGCACTTTCTTCTGTTTCTGCATTATCATTTCTGTTGTCATTTGTGTCATGCATCTCACTGTTCTCATCTCTTACAGGAATATACCTGGCTCTGTAGTCCAGCATCAATAACCTTTGTAGGAAAGTATGAGCAAGTTTGCTCTCTGTTTGGGGTTCATGTTGATGTTGAGCAGAAGAGCCAATGTTCAGGAAGTCTGCAGTTGTCAACTTATCTTGATATTTATCTTGAAGGTGAAGTCTACACATGAGCTCTGCTACTTTTGCTAGTTGTATATTTTCTGGGATGTTTTTTTCAATTAAACTCCCGCTGATTTCTTCAAGTATCTTTTCTTCTCCCTTTAACGTTAACCAAACACATTTTAATATCTTAGTAAGTCAAAACATCTGCCATACTATCAACACACATACTTAAGAGTGACGCAGAGTGATATTTTAAAGAAACAGTCTCTAGTGAAAGTCTACACACCCCTTGCAGTCTCACATTTTGTAGCCTTAAAATGTTATCTAAAAAGGGATTCCATTTTTTTTTCTCCCCTACCGATCTACACAATCTACTCCACATTTTCAAAGTGAAAGAAATTATAGAATAGTGTCAATTTATTTCAAATAAAAAAAACTAAGATGTCTTGATTGCGTATCTCTTCACACCCCAGAGTAATAATTGGTGGAAGCACGTTTGGAAGCCATTACAACCTTATACCTGGGCTTTGGTCCTTTCATATTTTTTTTGATCCTGACAAACTCCCTAGTCCCTGCTGGTGATGAGCATACCCATAACAGGATGCTGCCACCACAATAGTTGAAAACACAGGAGGGTTTCACTCTGTGTTGTATTGGATTTGACCCAAGCCTGTAGATTTTAATCTAGGCCAAAAGGTTATTCTATTTTCCATATTGTCTTGCAGGATTACTTAACAGCCTTGTGAAAACAATGGATGATTTGGAGTGGATTTTTTTTAAATCACAGGATTCATCCTTTTCACTTTGTCACACAGGCCAGTAATGTGGAGTGGATGCAATGTGGTTGATCTTATGTATTTCCTCAGTATTGTGGTGGTAGCATCATTTTATGGGCATGGTTGTCAACGGCAGCGACTGGGGAGAATTTTTGTTTTTCAGCAAGACAATTACACAAATGGGAATGCCAAAGACACCAGAATGGCTTTCTGATAGTTGTTCAGTGTTCCTGAATGGTCCAGTCTCAGTCCTGACTTAGACACAAGGTTTGAATATTGCTATCAATGATTCCCAACCAAAATTACTGAGCTTGAGCAATATTGTTGTGCAAAGTTGGTAGAATCTTATTCAAAATGATTAACAGCTGCCAAAGATGCTTCCACCATGTCTTGATTCCATATGTCTTCACACATCTTTTTTTTCATTCATTCATTTGGAAAGTGTTCTATAATTTTTCTTTCATTGAAAATTTGGAGTAGGTTCTGTAGATAAGTAGGAAAAATAGAATTTTAAGGCAGCAAAATGCAGACTGTACAAGGGGTGTGTAGAATTTCCCAAGGCACTGTATGTGATCTTACCAGAGATTGTGTAAGGTTATTTCAAATGTACCTTTTCTTTGTTTGCAACACCATCTTCAGGCAAGTCATCTGGAACTGTAAGCAAGAGGGACAGGAAAAAGTAAAGTGTATATTAGACACGTACAGTATGATGAGCAGAAGTGTTTTCCTAATGTCTCAATTAGAGGTCGACCAATTAAATCGGAATGGCTGATTTTAATTAGGGCCGATTGCAAGTTTTCATAACAATCGGAAATCTGTATTTTTGGGCTCCGATTTTGCTGCTTAAAATATATATATATATTTTATACCTTTTTTATTTAACTAGGCAAGTTAGTTAAGAACACATTCTTATTTTCAATGACTGCCTAGGAACGGTGGGTTAACTGCCTCGTTCAGGGGCAGAACGACAGATTTTCACCTTGTCGGTTCAGGGGATCCAATCTTGCAACCTTACAGTTAACCAGTTCAACCTGCCTCTCGTTGCACTCCACAAGGAGACTGCCTGTTACGCGAATGCAGTAGAAGCCAAGGTAAGTTGCTAGCTAGCATTAAACTTATCTTAAAAACAATCAATCAATCAATCATAATCACTTGTTATAACTACACATGGTTGATGATATTACTAGTTTATCTAGCGTGTCCTGCGTTGCATATAATCGATGCAACGCTGGGGGATGTTTTAACAAAAGCGCATTTGCGAAAAAAAGCACGTTCGTTGGATGACTGTACCTAACCATTAACATGCCTTTCTTAAAATCAATACACAGAAGTATATATTTTTAAACCTGCATATTTAGCTAAAAGAAGTCTAGGTTAGCAGGCAATATTAACCAGGTGAAATTGTGTCACTTCTCTTGCGTTCATTGCACGCAAAGTCAGGATATATGCAACAGCTTGGGCTGCCTGGCTCATTGCGAACTAATTTGCCAGAATTTTCCGTAATTATAACATAACATTGAAGGTTGTGCAATGTAACAAGAATATTTAGACTTAGGGATGCCACCAGTTAGATAAAATACCGAACGGTTCCGTAATTCACTGAAATAATAAACTTTTTGTTATCGAAATGTTAGTTTCCGGATTCGACCATATAAATGGCCAAAGGCTCGTATTTCTGTGTGTTATGTTATAATTAAGTCTATGATTTGATAGAGCAGTCTGACTGAGTGATGGTAGGCAGCAGCAGGCTCGTAAGCATTCATTCAAACAGCACTTTAGTGCATTTTGCCAGCAGCTCTTCGCAAGCACAGCGCTGTTTATGACTTCAAACCTATCAGCCTAATGGCTGGTGTAACCGATGTGAAATGGCTAGCTAGTTAGCAGGGTGCATGCTAATAGCGTTTCAAACGTCACTCGCTCGGAGACTTGGAGAAGTTATTCCCCTTGCTCTGCAAGGGCCGCGGCTTTTGTGGCGCGATGGGTAACGTTGCTTCGAGTGTGGCTGTTGTCGATGTGTTCCTGGTTCGAGCCCAGGTAGGGGCGAGGAGAGGGACGGAAGCTATACTGTTACACTGGCAATACTATAGTGCCTATAAGAACATCCAATAGTCAAAGGTATATGAAATACAAATGGTATCTAGAGAAATAGTCCTATAAATACTATATTAACGACAACCTAAAACCTCTTACCTTGGAATATTGAAGTCTCATGTTAAAAGGAACCACCAACTTTTATATGTTCTCATGTTCTGAGCAAGGAACTGAAACGTTAGCTTTTTTACATGGCACATATTGCACTTTTACTTCTCCAACACTTTGTTTTTGCATTATTTAAACCATATTGAACATGTTTCATTATTTATTTGAGGCTAAATAGATTTTTATTGATGTATTATATTAAGTTCAAATAAGTGTTCATTGAGAGAATGCCAAGAGTATGCAAAGCTGTCATCAAGGCAAAGGGTGGCTACTTTGAAGAATCTCAAATATATTTTGATTTAACACTTTTGGTTCCTACATGATTCCATGTGTGTTATTTCATAGTTTTGATATCTTCACAATTATTCTACAATGTAGAAAATAGTTTTAAAAATAAAGAAAAACCCTTGAATGAGTAGGTGTGTTCAAATGTTTGATTGGTACTGTATATAGAAATGAAACACTAATATATCTTGATTACATAAATATTCAACCCCCTGAGTCGATACATGTTAGAAACACCTTTGGCAGCGATTACAGCTGTGAGTCTTTCTGGGTAAGTCTCTAAGAGCTTTACACACCTGGATTGTACAATATTTTCACTTTATTATTTTTAAAATTCTTCAAGCTCTGTCAAGTTGGCTGTTGATCATAGCTAGACAGACATTTAAGTCTTACCATAGATTTCAAGCCGATTTAAATCAAATCTGTAACTAGACCACTCTGAACATAGACTGTCTTCTTGGTAAGCAACTCCAGTGTATATTTGGCTTTGTGTTTTAAGTTATTTTCCTGCTGAAAGGAGAATTTGTCTCTGAGTCTGTTGGAAAGCAGACTGAACCAGGTTTTCCTCTAGGATTTTACGTGTGCTTAGCTCAATTCTGTTTCTTTTTATCCTAACACACTCCCTAGTCCTTACCGATGACAAGCATACCCATTACATGATGCAGCCACTACCATGCTTCAAAATATGAAGAGTGGTGCTCATTGACGTGTGGGATTTTCTCCAAACATAACACTTTGTATTCAGGACATAAAGTTAATTTCTTTGACACATTTTTTGCAGTTTTACTTTAGAGCCTTAATGCAAACAGGATGCATGTTTTGGAATATTTGTATTCTCTACAGGCTTAATTTAGGTTAGTATTGTGGAGTAACTACAATGTTGTTGATCCATCCTCTGTTTTCTTCTATTCCAGCCATTAAATTCATTGGCCTCATGGTGAAATCCCTGAGTGATTTCCTTCCTCTCCGACAACTGGGTGTGTTGATACACCATCCAAAGTGTAATTACTAACTTCACCATGCTCAAAGGGATATTCAATGTCTGCTTTGCGAGGCATTGTAAAATCTCCCTGGTCTTTGTGGTTGAATCTGTGCTTGAAATTCATTGCTCGACTGAGGGACCGTACAATTATCTGTATGTGTGCAGTATAGAGATGGGGTGGTCATTAAAACAACATGTTAAACACTATTATTGCACACAGAGTGAGTCCATGCAAATGATTATGTAACTTGATAAGCACATTTTTACTCCTGAATTGATTTAGGCTTAACATAACAAAGGGGTTGAATACTTAGTGACTGAACATTTCCAAAAACATAATTCCACTTTGACATTATGGGGTACTGTGTATAGGCCAGTGACACACAATTTCAATTGAATCCATTTTAAATTCAGGCTGTAACACAAGAAAATATCAAGTGGTGTGAATACTTTCTGAAGGCACTGTAATGTTAGCTGTCAAACTACTCACTTGCGAGTTACAGATTGAAAACATTTTCTGTGATCTCAATCTATCTAGCTACCAATTTTATGTCTGGTGGGGACGTTTACACCAGGGCAACAAGCCGATAAGGCAGGTATATAAGACAGCTGGAATTCCTGTTTGTCCATTACCAAACTGATGTTCGTATCTGTGCAGATGTCAAACTCATTCCATAGAGGGCCGAGTGGCTGAGGGTTTTTGCTCCACCCTTGTACTTGATTGATGGTTGTCTAGGGTTTAATTGAATGGAAAAACCAAAAACGTGCAGACACTAGGCCCTCCATGAAATTAGTTTGACATCCCTGGCAGACTAGTCGATTCCTCCAGATTCGTTTTTTGGTACATATGTATTTTTTTGTTATTACATTTCTGATGTCAGAATGGCCATATTCTGCAAAACACACAACACTAAGATGTTAAAACTAAAAATTCAATATTGATAGTTTCGGTAAGATCAAATTGATATTTACTGTTTCAAAGGCATCTCTAAATAATGTTAATTTAACCATTCTTCTTTTTGTTTAAAATGCAATTTGTACTGCTATAGTGTTAAATATTAAAATAAAGTCTTATTCCAAATGAACCAACTCCCCCACCTCTGTCATGGTTTAAACATGTTTTTCCCATGTGGCTGCACTTGTCGTCCCTGAACAGTCCCTTATTTCAGCCCCGTTTCAGGTGTCCCAACCTTTCTTTCTACAAAAAAGGTCATTTTGTCTGCAAGAGGCGTGAATTATTTCAGGCTGACCACGATTCCGGGTAGTAGCTTAAGGTCTTATTTGGGATTAGCTGTTTACATGCACCTTTTGATATCCCGCTCACGAGTATCACTGTACCCATGAATAAACAGAATATTCCTCAGTTCATATGGGTTCAATGGAATAGTAACTGAACTATGGACACTGACAGTAGGCCTAAAACCTCATGTTGTATAGTATAATATTAACTTCTGCAAAAGTATGCATCTCTTGCAGTAAACTAGTACAAAGAAATGTCATTGTCTCGGAATAGGAGTGGAGAAATATTAGTTATTTCTTTCAGCATCTCCTGAGAAAATGCAAATGTGCATGTAATATGTTATCTTTGAAACTGTTATACAAGCAGACAGTATTTCAACCACATAAAATGTGCATCCAAGACCAACTGAAGTCTTATCATAAATGGGTTTCATCCTTTTCTCAGCTTAAAACCTGTCAACTGATGACATTTGGACATTTTGCACAGGACCTATCTTTCCATAGTTTTGGAGTTATTGCGTTTTCTTCCCGGTCCCTAAACGAAATGGACAACTTTACCGGTGTTAACTACATACTGTAGATTACAAATGCATTCATTCTATGCTGTAAGACATTATTCCGGTGACCACTACTTTATTTAATCTTCTGGAGCGGCAAGTTATGACAGAAGAGAAGCTGCAACTTGTTGACAAACAACTGGCCTACCAATTTTCTACATTTTTATATGGCCTACCAAATGTCAGAAATTATAATCAGAAACTTGTCTAAATTAGGGGTGAAAATAGCCAGTAGACAATATGGTCCAGTATGAGAATCAGCCAAATAAATGATTATGAAATGACTGGTGGATCAAACCTACTTTTTGAAATTATTTGTTTGACAATCAGATGAAAACATCACACAACACCCATGATATGTGAAACTGAGTCTGCACAGACCGCAAAAAAATAACAGTAAATGGGATAAGATGTTTACATGCCACAGTACTCTGTCTAAGATTAGCATATCCCAGGCATCTTATCCAGGTTTTTCATAACCGGGATGCAAGCTTTTTGGGTTATTGTAAACGGGATATGCCTCAACACAAAAACAGAATACTTGTCACGACTTCCGCCGAAGTTGGCTCCCCTGCCTGTCGTCACCGTCCTACTAGCCGCCACCGATCCCTTTTTCGTTTGTCTGTTTGTTTTGTCTTGTTAGTTTCACCTGTGTTTCTGTTTGGTTTAATGAGCTTCCCTATTTTTAGTAGGTGGACCCGCCCTTGCTATGTGCGGGATTGTCTCTATGTTACTTGTGTGTGTGTGGTTTAGGTAGAGGTGGATTTATTTTCTTAACTTGACACCCTGTGTTTTTTGGGTTGTCACGTTGTTGTCCGCGCCCTGTATTGTTGGGCTTATCATTTTGTGTGCCGAAGTAAAGAGCACTTTTCCCCAGTGGAACTCTCTGCGTCTGATTCCTTCACCCACCTAGTCCCGCGTGACAATACTTAAGTCTTCCGAATAATAATGGGATATTGGTGTGCACTAAAAACTGCTATGGTGAAAGCCCTTCTGAAGAAAAGTCATCTAGATTCTTCAGCTTTTAGCAATTTATGGCCAACGATCCATTCTTAAGCAAAATTCTGGAGAAATTGGTGTTCAAACAGCTAAATTATTTTTTAAGTGACAACAGTATTTTTAAAAAATTTAAAAATCCAATCTGGTTATCGTGCCCAGCACAGGGACAGCCTTAGTTAAGGTAGTAAATGATTATAGAGCCAACACAGATGCCAAACAGCTCTCTGTCCTTGTACTGTTAGATTTAATTGCTGCATTCGACACTGTTGACCATGATGTCTTTCTAGACAGACTGGAGAGGTGGGTTGGCCTCTCCGGTTCTAAATTGGTTTTAGACCTATTTAACTGGTCAAGTTTTTTGTGACCCTTGGTGAACATAACTCAGAGAAAATACATATCACATGTGGTGTTCCACAAGTTTCGATTTTGGGTCCGGTACTGTTCAGTTTATATATGTTACCCCTTGGCAGCATTATCAGAAAGCACAGCATTGATTTTCAATGCTACGCAGACGATACACACATTTACATTTCTGTGTCACCAGAGGATTTTAGATCCACTGAAAAATTATTAGATTGTATTAGTGATTTAAATACTTGGTTGGCTCATAACTTCCTCCAGTTAAAGACCAATGTATTTATTGTTGGAGCCAAAGCATAGAGAGAGAATCTAGCCGCACATTTGAATTCACAGGCAATAAATATAAAACACCAGGTAAAAAACCTTGGTGTTATTTTCAATTATGGACTACATTGAGTCACACATTAGGAATGTGACCAAAATAGCTTTTTACCACCTGAGGAACATTGCCAAGATGAGGCCGTTTCTCTGTCTGATACAGAGAGACTCATCCATGCTTTTATTACAAGTAGGCTTGACTTCTGTAATGCTCTCCTGTCTGGTCTACCCAAGAAAGCCATTGGTCAACTACACAACATACAGAATGCTGCAGCATGGGTACTGACCAAGACCAGACTGAGAGCACACATTACACCAGTTTAAAGGTCTCTGTACTGTAAAACATACAGAATGCTGCAGCATGGGTACTGACCAAGACCAGAGAGCACACATTACACCAGTTTAAAGGTCTCTGTACTGTAAAACATACAGAATGCTGCAGCATGGGTACTGACCAAGACCAGACTGAGAGCAGGCATTACACCGGTTTAAAGGTCTCTGTACTGTAAAACATACAGAATGCTGCAGCATGGGTACTGACCAAGACCAGAGAGCACACATTACACCAGTTTAAAGGTCTCTGTACTGTAAAACATACAGAATGCTGCAGCATGGGTACTGACCAAGACCAGAGAGCACACATTACACCGGTTTAAAGGTCTCTGTACTGTAAAACATACAGAATGCTGCAGCATGGGTACTGACCAAGACCAGAGAGCACACATTACACCAGTTTAAAGGTCTCTGTACTGTAAAACATACAGAATGCTGCAGCATGGGTACTGACCAAGACCAGAGAGCACACATTACACCAGTTTAAAGGTATCTGTACTGTAAAACATACAGAATGCTGCAGCATGGGTACTGACCAAGACCAGAGAGCACACATTACACCAGTTTAAAGGTCTCTGTACTGTAAAACATACAGAATGCTGCAGCATGGGTACTGACCATGACCAGAGAGCACACATTACACTGGTTTAAAGGTCTCTGTACTGTAAAACATACAGAATGCTGCAGCATGGGTACTGACCAAGACCAGAGAGCACACATTACACCAGTTTAAAGGTATCTGTACTGTAAAACATACAGAATGCTGCAGCATGGGTACTGACTAAGACCAGAGAGCACACATTACACCGGTTTAAAGGTCTCTGTACTGTAAAACATACAGAATGCTGCAGCATGGGTACTGACTAAGACCAGAGAGCACACATTACACCAGTTTAAAGGTATCTGTACTGTAAAACATACAGAATGCTGCAGCGTGGATACTGACCAAGACCAGAGAGCACACATTACACCGGTTTAAAGGTCTCTGTACTGTAAAACATACAGAATGCTGCAGCATGGGTACTGACCAAGACCAGAGAGCACACATTACACCGGTTTAAAGGTCTCTGTACTGTAAAACATACAGAATGCTGCAGCATGGGTACTGACCAAGACCAGAGAGCACACATTACACCGGTTTAAAGGTCTCTGTACTGTAAAACATACAGAATGCTGCAGCATGGGTACTGACCAAGACCAGAGGTCCCTCAGGTCCTCTGACACTGTCCTTCTAACATCCCAAAGACAAGGACCAAGAGGCAGCTTTTTTAATGCCCTCAGTCTCTGTACTCCCAAAGTAAAACATACAGAATGCTGCAGCCTCTGGGTACTTGACAAGACCAGGCAGAGAGGCACACATTACACCAGTTTAAAGGTCTCTGTACTGGCTGCCTGTGAGTTTTAGAATGCCCTCACTGGAATTTAAGATTATTCCAAGAGGCTGGTTTTTAAATCAATCCTCTGGAATTGTTCAAAGACCCCAAGACATGTCAGACATGCTTTTTAAGTTATGTACCCTCTAGGTCAAAGACAGGTCCTCTGACACTGTCCTTCTAACTATCCCAAAGACAAGGACCAAGAGGCATGGAGAGGCAGCTTTTAGTTATTATGCCCTCAGCCACTGGAATAGCTTCCCAAAGACAAGGACCAAGAGGCATGGAGAGGCAGCCTTTAGTTATTATGCCCTCAGCCTCTGGAATAGCTTCCCAAAGACAAGGACCAAGAGGCATGGAGAGGCAGCCTTTAGTTATTATGCCCTCAGCCACTGGAATAGCTTCCCAAAGACAAGGACCAAGAGGCATGGAGAGGCAGCCTTTAGTTATTATGCCCTCAGCCTCTGGAATAGCTTCCCAAAGACAAGGACCAAGAGGCATGGAGAGGCAGCCTTTAGTTATTATGCCATCAGCCTCTGGAATAGCTTCCCAAAGACAAGGACCAAGAGGCATGGAGAGGCAGCCTTTAGTTATTATGCCCTCAGCCTCTGGAATAGCTTCCCAAAGACAAGGACCAAGAGGCATGGAGAGGCAGCCTTTAGTTATTATGCCCTCAGCCTCTGGAATAGCCTGTCAGAGAACCTGAGGAGGGCCCAAACTGTGGACATATTTAAAATAGATCTTAAAGCACATCTTTTTAGCTTTGCTTTTCCTTCAGGTACTTTTTAGTAGTTCAGTTTGTGTAATTCTTTTGTTTTTTTAAAATCTTATGTTTGTTGTGTAGTAAATATTTCAGCTTTTATTTTCATAGTTTTGTATTCATTTTTTCCTGTAAAGCACATTGCGTTTCGTTCCATTTCTGAAATGTGCCATTTAAAGCTTGATTTGATTTGATTTGCATGTCAATGTGGTCAATGACAAACCCCAAATGTCATCACACTTTTTGGTGTTTTGTAACAGATGTCTCTTTCCATTCATCAAGTGGAGTGAGTGCACAGTGCACTGTTTGGATCTGGAATTATTTTGGAGTGGATGAACATGTGCAGGTAGTCTACCTTTTGAAGTGATTTGTTTGACAATAAGATGAAAACAACATAACTGGATGTGTTCATGCCAAATGAAAAGGTAATAAAAAATGTTTTACCCTTAAATGACATGTACTTACTATTAGGCCAATAAAAAGCAGGCCAATTCAAGCGCGTGCACACATAGGTCTATTTAATTTTTTTAACCCCCTCCTCGAATGTCACTGTATAATTCGCACTCTGCCTATCTATGAAAGATATAGACTGGAAACTGTTTTTGGATATCGTCAACAATCGGGGTAAGTGTGTGTGTCGACGGAGCCACATGTCAAGATGGGGAAAATCCTCCTACAGCTGCTGCATCAAATGCATTGAGGACATACCTGATGCAGTTCTCTCCTCGCTTTGTGATCGGTCACCCCAATCTGTTTTCAGTTGCTGTTTCCTGATCTCTTCGTCATACATTTCTCCTGTGTAGCAGCATGGATCATTTTCAGACACCATGAGGTCTATCTGTTCAAGTAATGTTGAAATCTCGGTTGGATCATTCATACTCTTTTTGCAGGTGAGATACCTATTTCCACACATTTCTATGAGATCCATCAGATCATTGTTGTCCTTTAGATCACCCAACCCAAAGTCTTGGTCATTCTTGTGGGTAAAGACGATTATTGTAAAGGCAAGGGCTCTCTCTCCAAGCATTCTTTCCAGCCACCCCACTCCCATTTGGAATTCATCAATATGCTGGCCCAATGGTAGAAGTAAGAGGACAGCATTGATACCCTGCTTATGCACAAGTGGACCTATGTGATTCTCCTGGGTAAGTTCAGAACTCTGCAAGCCCAGCATGTTGATGACAGAGACACAACGACCGGACAAATCATACATCCTGGGTGCTATCTGTGAGAGTTCTGCTGCTGGTAGATCATCTTGACCAAGAAGGAGATTTCCAGATTCAATCTCCATAGAATCAGTGCCACCAATCAATGCAATTGTCAGAACAGGAGTCACTGAAAAATAATTATAAGGACAATTAAATGTACGTACTGTAAGTTAGCTGTAAATCACGTACAATGCTATGACATGATGGTTGACTAAAACAATCTCACCTGTCTTCTAATTGTAAGTTGCTCTGGATAAGAGCATCTACTAAATTACTCAAATGTAAATTTCTTACTGCTTTGTGCGAAATTAGAAGGCGTTGTGATTTCTGTCTTTTCTTCATCAGTCTTGGTTGTCTTGTCATCCTGTTGGTCGCTGTGTTGACTCTCACTGTCTGTGATGTCAAGGGCCTCAGGCTCCAACTGTAGAAATAGTTGCTGTGGATGTATCATGGGAGTATCAAAATACATATCTGGATTACATCATTTGAGTACAAACATTTATAAGTATTTTGTTAAAGTTACTGTGTAAATTCAAAGGTAGTGGTCAGATTACATTTACTTCAGAACCCAAGGTTTGGAAAAAATGGGAATGCCCTTGTCATGCAAATTCTGCATAGGTCTGCGCAAATATTAACAACATATTGAAAAGATGAGTAAGTTATTTCAGAAGCTAACAGATTCATTAACTACCAACAACAGCTGCAAATCCCAATGAAACTACATCATGTTTTGATGTTCACTTTCCTTGCTTTGTCTAACAACACTATCATGAATCTAGAAAATAGGTTTTGTGGGTCTGCGTGCAGTATATATTTAGTTTCATAGCACAAACGTTTGCAAGCAAGTTTCTCACACTGTCTTTAGTTGTGGCCTGCCAGGGCAAGTCCAGGAGGGTTGCCTTGCAGTGACCCCACTTCCCAATTTTAGAACACTATCTTCACTGTCCTAGATGGGTATTTAGGTTCTGGTCAAGTCACCAAAAAATAACACGACTTTGGGGCTATTCAAGACCCTAAAATTGCCACTTTCTATGCCGAAATTACACAAGAATGTTACAAAACCTCCAGGGTGTCCGTCGTATTGTAGCGGTATTGATGCAGTAACGGTCCCTTTATCAACTTTTGCATTTTTTTATTAGACCACTCGCAGAACAGCCCCCCTCCTTTGTAAAAAAAAAAAAAGGACACCAGCAGTATGATCTCTATTATTGAATCTCTTGATTCTCTCCTTGTGAATACTTTGTTTGTTACTTTTGATGTTGAGTCGTTATACACGAATATTCCACACGGGGGCGGTATTGAAGCAATGAAACATTTTCTTCTGCAACGTGACCTTCCAGGGCATGCATTATAACTTTTACTGAAATAGTACACACACGTTTCTAAATGATTTCTTTATTCAGACGTCGGGTACTGCTATGGGATCCCCTATGGCTCCTAACTATGCTAATTTGTATGTGAAACATTACTCAATACTCTCAAAAAATATTTATTGCCTAACATTATTATATGGATACGGTTCATTTATGGTATTTCTGTTCTATGGAGGGGTAATGCAAAACAGCTCCAGGCATTCCAAGCTTTTCTTAACTCTTATTCTGGGCACCTGAGATTTACTATGCAATCTGGCACACGTCAAATCCGTGTCCTTGATCTTCTGATTGTGTGCGGATAATGTTCTATATACTGATATACAGGAAACCTACTGATCGTAACAGTTTGTTGAGGGCTGATAGCGGTCACCAGCTTCCCTTGAAAAACAGTTTTCCCTACAGCCAATTCTGTCGAATCAAAATAATTTGCAAAAAACAATCAGATTTCGAAAGAAATATGTCTGAGATGCAAAGAAAATTCAAGGACAGCGGGTACAAAAACGGTCAGATTAAAATAAAAAATAACGCATTCTTACTACCTGCTATTCAAAGTGTTCTGAACAAATGAAGGGGAATCGTTCGCAAACATTTTCGGACATATTCTCGCGGGGCAGAAATCTCAAAGCACAATTGTTAAACTCTGATTTTACCACCCCAAAACAACGCCTCTACGGGATGGAAACTACAAGTGTAATGGCTGCGCTCAATGCAATGGCACTTACAAACGTAGCTCCTTCAAACACCCCCAAACAGGGAAACAAATCCACAATTAAAGGTATTATCACGTGCTCCAATGACGCAGTTGTTTATTTTATGAATTGTAATTGTGGTAAAACGAAGTGCGAATTAAAAGTATGAATCTCGGAGTATCATAAAAAACAGTTGCGGCCCACTTTTTGGAATCGAACCACTCGAGTTCGTCCCTACGTTATATCGGCACCGACCACGTCACTATCCCTAGGAGAGGAGTTGACCTCGACAATTTATTGTTTTAACAAGATTTAAAGACGCTTGCTCCCTTCGGTCTCAACCTAGACTTTGATCTGAACCCATTCTTATGATTATTGTGATGTTGCTATTCATTGGAAATATTTGTAGGCCTATGTGGCCAAATGGTATCTTTGATCGTATCCTATCCATTTCTGCTGTTTTGTATATGTTCTATTTATATCTGTAAATTAAATTACAGATATCTGTAAATTATATCAAGCCACACACAGCCATGATTACAGACACATGTGTGTGTCCCTTTACACTATATAAACTAGTGACCCGCAGTGTTTGTCATTATACCCTGATTAAGACAGCTTGTCTGTCGAGATGTTGGTTATTCAATTATTGCATCTTAGCGCCTAGTGTGCGCTCTCCTTTTCCTTTTAAAGTGTTCTACTCCGCTTGCCAGCACCTCGCCTAATAAACAAGTGTGCGTTTCTTTCGCCTCCAGATGTGCCTAGCAACACATACCTTGGAGGGAGGCAACGGGTGTTCGAGCAGTAAGGGCTAACAAAGCTGTCTAGACGAAAGTCAGCAAATGAAGTCGTGGGGAGGTGCATCTGCGACAGCCGAAAGTCGGACACTAGTGGTTTTCCAACAGCAAGGCTCAGATCAACATGGCAGTGTCAACATAATTGCTAATGCTTATAAAAAAATGTCTTTGTACATTTCGAAATAAACTTTTCTATACCCCCATATCACACACTTACAAACTGAAAACGTGCATACTATCAATTGGTTAGAAACAGGCCTCAAATATAACTTTCATTTGTATCTGCTTTAGAATCGTGGAAAAGTTGGGTTCTGTTTAGGGTCACGCTTGTGTGGGTCAAACAAAAACAATGATTGGTGTGTCACAAAAACACAGTAGACAGAGCCATGGATGCAAGGTCTGACCATCATATATATATATATATGCCATTTAGCAGACACTTACAGTCATGTGTGCATACATTCTACGTATGGGTGGTCCCGGGAATCGAACCCACTACCCTGGCGTTACAAGCGCTACCAACTGAGCTACAGAAGGACCACATCATTTTAGATATAATTTGGCTTACTGGGATCTCCTTAAAATGTTGATATTTGGTTACATTGACAACCAAATATAATTCAATATCACATTTGTAATACAGAAAATAGCCTATTAACTTATTTACATGTTACCTAATTATATATGAATTACTGTAATGTGGCTCCTGAGTGGCGCAGCGGTCTAAGGCATGACATCTCAGCGCTAGAGGTGTCACTACAGACCCCGGTTTGATTCCAGGCTGTATCACAACTGGCCGTGATTGGAAGTCCCATAGTGCGGTGCACAATTGGCCCAGCGTCGTTAGGGTTTGACTGGGGTAGGCTGTCAATGTAAATACGAATTTGTTCTTAAATGACTTCCCTTGTTAAATAGAAAGAAATACAATGTTGGATTCATGTCTCCATCTTCACTCAAAATCACAGTTCAAAATAGTTCCATCTGTGCCACTGACTTAATCATATTCTTTAACTTAGATTTTTGACCTGGATGGAGACATGAATAGAGACATGAATCAAACATACAGTATCAGCCAAACAGTAGATGCTATAGCCAAGTAAATCTTCTTGCATAGACAACCAAACACAATTCAATATCCCTTTTGTAATACAGTAAATAACAGTATTTATTCAACCTTAAAATAAGTATTTATTCAACCTAAAATGAGTAAAACATCCATGGACACATTTTGGGGTTACTGTAATTTGTAAATGTCTTCTTATATAATCCTAGAAAGCTTGCATGTTCAAGATGGCTTGCGAAGGTCACAGATCTATGGAGATCTTCTCAATTGCTCTGATGTTAAAGTCTGGTCTCACAGACTAGATGTAACATAGTAAACGGAAATCCGGGACACGGCAGAATTTTGAACAGCATGTAGTTTTAATGCAATCTTAACCACCATTTAGGATATTTGTTTTTGCTATTAGATGCAGCACAGTGACAGCACATTGTAAACAAAATATCAGATATTGTTTCCATTGGAATTCAGTTGTGCTTTTAGATGATTGAATGCATAGTGATAACACATTGGGAAATCAACAAATATGTGGCTGTCTTTTTGTGTGGGTGATTAAAGGTTGTAATTACATTTGACATAATTAGCAGACACTCTGATCCAGAGCAACAATTGAGGTTAAGTGCCTTGCTGAAGGGCACATCGACAGATTTATCATCTAGTCGGCTCAGAGATTCAAACCAGCAACCTTTCAGTTACTGGCCCAATGCTCTAAACTACTAGGCTACTATGTTGTCCCCTCTCATTGATCAACGTCTAAGCCAAATATTTCCCAATTGTCCACATTGAAATAATGTGCCCAGTAGAATGCTTGTCTCTTTGTCTCTGTTTTAATGAGAATTTTCCTGATTTAGTTGAGAGTCAATTCCTGACACTCTCTGTCTTGCTGTTCCTAACACGATGGTTCCTCAGTTACTCACATGTTCTTCTCCTTGATATGTACACTCAGACGACGGATCCAGTGCGTCCTCAAGCTCTGTCTCCATTTCCTTATTTTCTCCAGTCTCCATTATTATCTGCTACTAGTCACTGCAACAAAACTTCAGAAAAATCAATCAGTTGTATATTATTATATTCACTTCAGTTACCTTACATCAAAACAAAACCTTTGTTAGTATAATGCGTGTGTAGAGTGTGTGTGTGTGTCTCTTCGCAGTCTGCGTTGTTCCTTGAGATGATGCTTATTCTGTTTTGTTTTTTACTGATTTTATTGAGT
Source organism: Oncorhynchus keta (assembly GCF_023373465.1). Taxonomy (NCBI): domain Eukaryota; kingdom Metazoa; phylum Chordata; class Actinopteri; order Salmoniformes; family Salmonidae; genus Oncorhynchus; species Oncorhynchus keta. The sequence continues at coordinate 26,718,678 of NC_068452.1, forward strand.
TACCGGAGTTACTATAGAGTACCAGTGTCCGTGTTGAGTGTCCTTCCCTATAAGTGTCCTGAAAATCAGTTGTTAAATTATTCACAGAGAAATAGCATTGTATCTTGTCAAACACAATCTTTTCTATAAGTTTGCTAGGAACTGGCAGCAAGCTGATTGGGCGGCTGTTAGAGCCAGCAAAGGGAACTTTAACATTTCTGGGTAGCGGAATTACTTTAGCTTCCCTCCAGGTCTGTGGACAAACCATTTTCAAGATGCATCACAAACTACCATTGGGTTTTGTAATTGGTTTGCTTGAACAATGAAATTAGCTCCATAATAGATAACATGATTTGGTTTAAATAGAACAATTATGTGAATCTTTAGTGTCAATTTTGAGCTTGACTGTGTCATTTGGTATGACATATGTACGAACACACAAATAAACATACAAAAATATATATATATACATATAAAGGAAAGGATTTGTTTTTTTTAAGTCAGTCTTTCGCCGCATCTATGTAAATTCATCTTTACATTAGAATGTTTGGTTTTTATGCTATTTTATACGACTTACACTGTATTATACTACTGACACTGTATTATACTACTTACACTGTATTATACTACTGACACTGTATTATACTACCTACACTGTATTATACTACTGACACTGTATTATACTACTTACACTGTATTATACTACTGACACTGTATTATACTACTGACACTGTATTATACTACTTACACTGTATTATACTACTGACACTATACTACTTACATTATACTACTGTATTATACTACTGACACTGTATTATACTACTGACACTGTATTATACTACTTACACTGTATTATACTACTTACACTGTATTATACTACTTACACTGTATTATACTACTTACACTGTATTATACTACTGACACTGTATTATACTACTTACACTGTATTATACTACTTACACTGTTTTATACTACTTACACTGTATTATACTACTTACACTGTATTATACTACTTACACTGTATTATACTACTGACACTGTATTATACTACTTACACTGTATTATACTACTTACACTGTATTATACTACTTACACTGTATTATACTACTTACACTGTATTATACTACTTACACTGTATTATACTACAGTTACCATGAGGTGCAACATAAACAAACATACATTATAAAGGTTACTTACAGTTTGCAAAGTGATATCCATTTGTTGTCTGTTCATAATGTAGACTGAAGTGAACCTTTTGTCCACAGGGTATTTATAAGGCCTTCAGTATCTTTCAAAACATAATTTCCTGGAAATCACATGACAATGTGTAAATGAAACTTAAGACATTTGACATGGCAAAAAAGTTTGGTTAGCAATCAGTACACTGTAACTAATACTGTTTATCGCAAGGCAAACATGAAATAAGACATTCATGAAATTATATATTTTACTTGAATGTAAATAAAAAATGTAGTGCAAAGTCTCCAAAATCCTTTATTGGAGTGGTGGGGAAACAACATGAATTGTGTAATGCAGTATAAATTTGACCTAATTTAAAAGTTATATAGACCTTTGAGAATGCATACCCCCACCCTGTCACATGATGAAGACAGAGTTTTTTCTCAGTGACCAGCCTTTATAAAGCAAGTTTTCAAGGATAGTGAGTTTCGTTTGCTCAGAGAAACTGCAAAGAGTTGTGTATGTGTGGCTGTGGTGGTGTCACGCCCTGGCCATAGAGAGGCGTTTTATTCTCTATTTTGGTTAGGCCAGGGTGTGACTAGGGTGGGCATTCTATGTCCTTTTTTCTATGTTTTGTATTTCTATGTCTTGGCCTGGTATGGTTCTCAATCAGGGACAGCTGTCTATCGTTGTCTCTGATGGAGAACCATACTTAGGTACCCTTTTCCCCCCACTTGTTTTGTGGGAAGGTAAAGTTGTAGTGGTTCAGGGCACATAGCGTCACGGTTGTTTTTTTTTTTGTTCTTCACTTGTCGGTGTCATTTTTAAATAAAGTTCAAATGTACGCTTACCATGCTGCACCTTGGTCCAGTCCTTCAGCCAGCTGTGACAGGTGGGTAGATGTAAAAGTGCATTTGTGTTTATGTGTCTGTGAATGCTTTTGTGGAATGTCATCCTACTTGCACCAAGAACCTCCGGGGTGTGTGTGTGTGTGCAGGAAGTAGTTGACAGAGAGAGAGGAAGAGATGCAGTGTCTCTGCTCTGAATTAAAATCAGCTCCGCCCAGTCCGATACAACAGGTGCCATGGAGTCCTCATTCTTAGTCATTGGGATTTCAGAAAGTAGAATTTGAGTGTTTTGCTTCTATATCTGAATGAAGGGACAATATAGTATTGCCTTCTTTGTATGTCTAATGTTGTTTTTAGGACAAATTATGTTGATCTAGTAGATCTGTTCCCAAGTAATCCTTTGAACAAGTAGAGACATGATAGTGTCTCAATGTATGAAATGATTATGTTATTTCCAAATACAATATCTGTCTGGTCTTACTTTTGGTCAATGTGCAGTGTACAAATGATTATCATTATGTTCCAGCCCCCTATTCACTCAGAAATAAATCATCCCACGGCTGAATCAAGTTACCTCTGGTCTATAGTGACTATCCATTCCTGGTTGAAAATCACTGCTTGTTTCTGTATATTTTCTTTATCCACTTAATGTGTCAAAAAGGACAGAACCAATGCTTATTAAAAAACAGTATTTATTAAGAATATGACTGCTATGACAGCTACTGGTAAATGGATCAAACTAGACAATCGTATCTCATTCTGTATACATACTGTATTCATATGTGACATCACATGTCTGTACTGGTCATTTTAAGTCGAGTGCCTGTAGTCTTATGAACAGCTAATATTCAACTTAATTTGATTACCTTCATGTATGACAATGCATTTGTTTCCTTGTTATTTAAAAATAAATTATACTCCCATGTATGAACATAACACTGAGAACAAACATACTTGGAAAAAGGAGTTGACAATAACTATCCCTGTAGGGCTATAGGTTTAAACGATTATAGGGCTGTGTATCCAAAATTAGTTTGATACATTTTACAGGGCACACTCTTCATTTGAACCTTAGCATGCAGTGCCATCTCTGATATTAATTCAGATATTGGTGAGAATCTTTATTCCTATCAAACTTTTCTCAGGAAATGATCATTCATGAAACTGGCTTTGTGTTCGGTCTAACAGATGATTTTGTCACTGAAGATATGTCCATTTAGATCAGGTGGATAGAAACCAAATGTGTTTGTTGTCCCTTCAGTATACACATACTGTTAGTCATGTTTTATCTCCCTCTTTTTTCAATCCTTTTCACAGGAGTGTGTCATTAGGCTGGAAATCCTTCCTTTGTCTTCTAAAAATAAAATGTATTATGTTCCTTCATCCGTGTGGCATGTCTGTGAATGACCACTATGAGTGCTTTTGACAGACACAGCCTCGGCTCATCACTGTGTCCTTCCTTCTGGTTGTTGTACGGCATCTTGTGTGACTGTTGTACTGCAGCTGCTATAGCACAGAGTTGCACGATATCAAGAGATTGTTCCATCCCAGAATTGAATGACAGTTTAATGGAATCTGCTTAGTATAAGGTATATTTCGTATGAAGATATAATGGAATCTGACATGTTAAAGTTTATTTTTTATATATACCCTGTCCAATGTTGCTGTCAGATCATGTCTGAGAAACTCTAGACAAGCTTCTCTAGAACTGAACAAGAGACAGTGTTAGATGGTAGACGAGAGCTCTTATGAGGATTTTTCCAATTCAAATCATTCATGTAAAAGGTTTATTGAAAAACATGGATCCCTCTGAAGGTCTTGAGTGCAAGGATTCAGAACCAAGGTCCCCCAGTAAGTAGTCTAATGATCAAATGGATTCTTCTTCTCACAATGATAGACATTTGGTAAATGTTTCAGACTTTGATCTCCTCTTCCTCAGGGAAGGCGTAGGGGACTTTAGGCTGGCTGAGGGGTGAGGAGGAGGAGGCAGAATCGCTGCGATGACTCCTGGAGAAGGAGTCTCCCCCGTAGTGACGCGCCAGCATGTCAGATGCTCTCTGGAACCTCTCAGCTTCCATAACTGGTTCTACCTGTGTAGGAGACCCCATAGATGCATCTGGCGTCTCAAGAGACCTCCCATCCTCCTCCTCTCCCCTGCTGTTCACATTCACTTTGAGCGGAGTGCTTGACATGGAAGGGTTTGATGAGCTTAGCATGGGGCTCTGCACAGCCAGCTCAAACACCGAGCTCTGCTCCTCCTCTTCCTCTTCCTCTTCCCCCAACTCCCAGCTGTGATTGGGCATAGTGAGGCAACTGGGGCTGTCAATCATGCCCAGAACCTCACTCATGAGGGAGGGGCCAAGGTCCACTGTGAACGAGGTGAAGGAGTCGGAGCGCGTTAGCGCGAAGCCGTTGTCTGGGAGCGAGCCACAGTGAAAGTCCTGAGCGAACAGTCCAGTGCTGTCCTGCAGCTGTTTATCAAGGCGAGAGTGGCGGGGTAGTGTGACGAAACCAGACTGCAGACCTGCAGACAGGAAGGAGACAAACATATTAAAATGTAAAACATTTTTAGAACAGTTCTTGCCTTAAAGGGCCATTGTCTCTTCTATTACTGCAGCTACATTATAATATTCAAGTACTTTCATTAGACAGAGAAACCAACTTTCAAAGAAGTGCATTGAAAATAATGTCAGGGAGCCTTGCAGTTTGCCTCATTGGCCAGAGGGTGACAGTATAAAACAAGCAAGGTGTTTAGTCGTTTCAGAGCACCAGCCCAACCCACACACACATTCCACGGTGCCATGACTTCCCTGGTTCTGAATGCTACCTGTGTGGGGGATGGGGGGAGGGCTTGGTTTTATGCCTAGTGGACAGTTCTCAGCCGCTATTGAAGAGAAGTGAGAGGAGGACCCAGAAAGGCATATAAAGAGGATAACAGAGTGGGAAAGAGAAAGGAACTTTCTTTCTTTTTTTTTAAGTTGATGATGTGGAGAGTAGAAAAGGAATGAGGGGAAATGGGACAGGAGATTTAAGAAAGAAGAGCTAAAGAAATGATCAGAATATACAAATTAACATGTACGTCACAGTAAGAGGTGGTACAGTGTGAGTTAACCTGTTGATCCCCCAGATCATCTAGCTCTCTGTGCCCTCTGTTGGTTCTCTTTTTTTGGGTACATTCCATCTGAGTTGGGTAACTATATTTCAGTGGCTGGGGGGAATTCCAGACATCCCACATACTGTTCTAAAAAACCCTACCCCTGAACACACACACACACACACACACACACACACACACACACACACACACACACACACACACACACACACACACACACACACACACACACACACACACACACACACAGTTTCACTGTACCAGCAGGAATTTAAAAGGGAGTTGATGAGTGTTGGGTTTATGCGGTGCAGTCAAGTAGCCCACAAACACAGAAGATGACAGGAAATGCCCTTTCGGTATCTTTCTCTCCCCAGCTATGTTTGTTTGTGTTTATAGGCATAATTGTACGCAGGTGTAATGAAATTAATTTCAGATTACTCAGAAAAAAATGATCTGTTTGACTTTTTTAAATTGATTTTTTTACCTAATTTTCTCCCCAATTTTGTGGTATCCAGTTGTTAGTAGTTACTGTCTTGTCTCATCGCTACAAGTCCCGTACGGGCTCGGGAGAGACGAAGGTCGAAAACCATCCGTCCTCCGAAACACAACCCAACCAAGCCGCACTGCTTCTTTAACACAGCGCGCATCCAACCCGGAAACCAGCCACACCAATGTGTCGGAGGAAACACCGTGCCCCTGGCGACCTGGTTAGCCTGCACTGCGCCCTGCCCGCCACAGGAGTCGCTGGTGCGCGATGAGACACGGTATCCCTACCGGCCAAACCCTCCCTAACCTGGACAACGCTAGGCCAATTGTCCCTAACCCTAACCCAGAGTCTCTGGTGGCACAGCTAGCACTGAAATGCGTGTGTGTGTGTGCAATATGTGCTTTTTCCCATGACAAATGTTCTTACCGTAGCTGTATAGGGAGGCATCTGGGGAGCTCACTGAGCTGGGGAACAGCACCCTCTGGTAGCCGTTGGGCATGTCAATGTTCAGCTGGGGTAGTGAGATGGCGTTCTTGATGATGGGTGAGACAGGAGGCGGTGGGGGTGAAAGGTCACGGGAACCGATCCTGGCACGGGGCACAGGGGACCTGCGTACATGCCTCAGGGTGCGGGAGAAGAAGCGGGTGGTCTTCGTGCTACTGGTGGGTGAATCGGGGCTCACTGGTTCCCCTTTGCCCCCATGATTGCTAAGGAAGGAGGTGTCTCCAAACACATCGCCACCGCGGCCCACGTGCATGGTGTGGCGGAAGTCTGGGAGCGGTGGGCTGATCATGTCCACGGAGAGTTCGCTCTTAAAGCGCCTCTTCCCCTGTGAGCCCGAGCCTAGGCCTTTAATCCCTGGCAGTTTTCCCAGACTCATGGTAGCAGAGATGACTACCCTTTAAATATAATTAATCAGGGGGATAAAAAATCCAGTAAGAAATCAGTCAACTTTTCCAATGTAAAATGAGTGTTAAAAAAAGAAAAACGAAGAAAAAAGAAAAACACAAATTATGTGCTGAGAATGTGTGTAGAATACATTCTACACACATACAGCAAGTGCTGCCGTTTGCCTGCAGTTTGAGCGTAAGCCTGCAGTTTGGCTTTAGGAAGTCCCACTGAAGTTTTCAGCTGAATGATGGATTATCTATGGGGTCAGTCAACATTCAAAGCTTTCTCTCTCAGGATCAATTCTGTGCTTTAGAATGACTCCAGCCTCAAAGAAATCCTGTCCTCCTTCCCAGTAGCTTTCAGTCATGAGGAATAAAAAGAAGAGGAATGACACATCCCAGGGATTCTGGAATAACCACAGCCTATGTGGTCTGAGAGCTTGGGATCCACTTTTCCCAGACGGTGGGTTTTTGAATGTCAGTTCAGAAAATATATCCAGTTGCGGCTCCAAATATATACTGACAGTGAAACATAACTCATCCAGTATTTGTGCAGTGAAAGAGTGAGAGAATATCAAGAGATGCTCATATTCTGTCCATCAGACAAAATACATTTCACTCTTTGTGGATTGGAGCATTGCCTGACTGTTATTTTGAACTTGTGTTTCTGCTGTTTCTGAACACTAACAATATAACTATGATGCTCTCTCTGTTGGCAAGCTCATACCTGTGAACGTTTCTAGAGCTAAATCAATCTTAGATGTGCACAGCAATTTCTATAATTAGGTCATTTAAATGCACCTTTCCCTTCAGCAACAAAAATATACAGGTCCTTAAACTTCCCTCTCAAAGTTAAGCAATGAGGCTTTACAAAATATTCTTGTTCTTGTCTTTTTAGGATCAGTCCAAACTGAAGTCTATACCTACCTCCTTTAACATGAGCACCAATATCTTCTGTCAAAGCTGGACAGCCAGCAGTGCTACCTAGAGACCCCTTTCTGTGAAAACCATCCAAGGTCTTGTTTACAAACGGTTAACGAACATCCCACCCGTCTAGACACTAATCACCTTGCCAGAGGATTACGAGATCCTCGTAAAATGAGAATAAATATTTAGTTTTCTGTAAACCTAGTTAAAATTCATTATTGACTTGGCACAGTACAGTAGATAGGAGTCAGGCAATGTTATACATCTGAAAGTGGTTATATTTAAGCTGCTTGGCCCTGTGTGCTCTGTCCAATAAACTTGTTGGAGATTATAAATAACTTGTTAAGAAACTGTAATGGGATTATGTCAGCTTTAAAACAACCTTTATTACCACCTCACCCTCACCCAGTGCTTTCTCTTCTCACCACTACAGGTTTCAACACCAACACAACACCAAGACAACACTTCTCACCAACCAGGTCACTTTAGATGTGGCTTATTGAGGAGTGACTCAATAGGCTGACACCTTTGATTGTCAGCTAATAATCTTCTCTAATGCACCTACACACATGAACTCCGATCCTTCCAGTTAATGATAGAGGTTTCTAGGCTGCCGCAAGTCTCCTCAATCAAGTCCTTCTTCCCTTCAGATACAGTAAGTTTTTCCAGAACCTAATTTGTCATCCTGCTTTGAAAGCGACCTCACCTTATTCTCCCCTGTAATCAACAACTAAAATATCTCCAACCTGTCACTCACTAGCCACTCAGTCGTTTTAGTATTCCCTCATAGAAGTTTGATCTTGAATGTACCGTCCACAGGGGTGTTCAGCTTTCAGTCCCTCTGAGACCCAGCAGAAAGAGCAGGGGGTCCGTTCACACATGTCGTCTCCACTAAAGCGCTTTATCTGCGTGTGGCACCACACAGTCCATGGGACATCCTGTCACTTCGCTCCCCTCTCACCGGGACTGTTGTCCTCTTTTATCCTTTGTTGTAGAATTCAGCACATTTACCACAGGCCCGGGACACCAGGCATTTAGGGACAATGAAACACTATACAAAAGGGATAATGCTTTTTAAAAAAAAAAGGCAATACACTAAAGTGCAGTAATCCGTGCGACTGTTGTGTCTGTGTCTTGGAAGAAAAGGAGCTCCTCTGGGATTGGCCGTGTCCTGGATTAGCTTCTAATCCCTCTCTCCATTCCTCCCTCTCCTCTCTCGTTCTCTGCCTCCCACAATCCAGATAGTGTTTTGAGATACAGGTAAGTGGCTCCTCTCTCTTCCTTCATTGAGACCACGTCAGGGCTGCTTGGAGAAGACTTCACAGAGAGTTACAGAGTTAGACAAAAGGCAACCATTAATAGGACTCACATAAATGTGTCCGGTTGCTGAACATCTACATTGACTTATTTTGAGAATGCTTCTTTTCACCCAGTTTTGGCTCATGAGTCACTTCTAATGGCCAACAGGTCATACATGTATTTTCTTTGGTATGTGAGTTTTTTTCCAAAATAAGAGCAACACAACACATTTTAGAGAGCGTATGTAAGACTCCAAATGCAATATATCCATTTCAACAAGACCAGTTCTCACAGAGTTTTTACAGCAGGGTTCCCAAACTTGTGGTCTGCAGGTCAGGTGATTTTATTTGTACTCTGAGCAAAAAAAAGAAAAGCATAAAATACTGTAAAAACACCAGAAAATCAGCTCCAAGTGATTCTGGAAATCTGTTCCAAACTATTCCCATGTACAATAGAGCGATGTGTGATTTAATAAAAATGTCATGTGATTATGTTTTGCTCAAACATGATATATTTTTAGGCTTCCTGCGGTCTACAAATGATTTGTAATTATGTTCCGGCCCCCTGACCATCCACTCAAAAACAAAATCAGTCAGCGGCTGAATCTAGTTGATGAACCCTGCTTTACAGAATCTTAATTGTTTAATTGTCAGGTTTGTCTCAAACCCTCTTAATTAAACTGACACCCTAGAAGGAATGCGGAAATGACATAAATCTGTATTCTGGAGTTACAATGTACCTCTAATTTTACACAACTAACTGTATTTAAGGCACTTCAGGACTGTGTAGGTAGGTACAATGTAGCCATGTTAATGTAGGCCTACTCTAGTCTGCCATGTTCAACCTGCATGCTGAGGAAGTGAACATCTAATTTAGCCCCGTGTGGCTTTGGCTGACTGCTCCACAGCGTCTTTGAGGATTAGTGGCATGGCCTGTCAGTGTGACGTGGTCTCATTTGGAGTAAAGGGGTTAGAGTAGAGGCACCTGTGGCTGCTGCTACTGAGGCTTAGGATAGTGGGGGAAGGAAAGGGGGAAGGAGGACTGAGGATGTTTTTAGTCGTCGCCTGTACTGTTTCATCTTCTCATTAACGATTAGCTGCAATTCAATGAAGAGGCTGATTAGTCGTCTGCGACGGTAGCGTGCAAGTGGCAGGGAGGAGAGACGATCGCTGCTGGCTGGTTGCCTGCTGTGTCAAAACAAATCTGTTGTAAGGGATACCTGTCCCTGGATAGTTGCCACTCCTGTCTCTGTCTCTTATAATACCTCTGCAAGCTCCCCTAATCTCACATAAAATGGCTCCCTCCTTCCCCTACCCTGACATTTTACATGGTCCCATCTCTCCCTCTCTTTATCAGTACTTCCACAACTTTCTGTGAGCTTTTAGATGCCTCTGTGCTCATAAACCCTATACTGCAGATCAGGAATCCACTGGAGGCTCTTTATACAGTACATGGACTGGTTAGAGACGCACAGATGCATGACTCTGCTTAACATTATATTTATTATTTAATTGTACCGGCGCACATTCATAAACATCATGCTGCAAGGCTGGCGAGGGCAGCCTGTCTGATTGTATTTAAACGAGGGAGGGAGGTACGGCGATCTGAAACTAATGGGAGCAGTGTGTGAGGGGAAGACAGCCGGACGCGCTTCAATACGGCCGTCAAGTAAAGGACCTAAAGCTCTGAATGGAAACACTTTTAATCTCCCTTTCTTGTCAATGTTTTCCTTCTCTGTCTCTCTTTACTCTTTTTTTCTCTCTCATCACTCTTTCCTTGCCTCTTTCTTTCTTTCTTTTCTTCTTTCCCCTCTCTGTGTCCTCCTGCTTGCCCAGTAAATGGGTTTAAGTCTTCAGAGGAACAGCTGGTACCACAAAGCCCGCAAATTGTAGAACTGAGCTCTGCACTGGGATGGTTCTGCCACAGTGGGTCAGCTCTGAGGCTGCTTCCACTGGAGAGTCCTGGTCCCTTTAGAGCAGGGTTCCCCAACTTGTGGCCCTCGGACGCGATTGGTTTTATTTGCCCCCAAATTTTATGAAAAATAATCATTGTTGGACATAAAAAAGGAGGAAATCAGCTTCAAGTGATTTTAATTTGGAAATCTGTTCGCGGGTATTCCCACGCATTATAAAGAGACACGTAACATATACAAATGTAAGCAATGTTTGAAATCATTTTGTTTTCGTCTAAAAATATTAATCTGCTCAAGAAGAAATCGTCCCACAGCAGAATCGAGTTGATGATCCATGCTTTAGAGCATTGCATCACCAGGCTGTAGGCTAAGACTCATAACTCCAAATACTGTCACTTAGTTTACGAGGATCTACTTTTGCGACGTGGCTATAGAAGGTCTGCCAGGTCCCCTAGTGGTGTGGTGACTGTGCACAAGGTGACAGTGAATGTTCTCAGTCCAGTTACCAAAATATAATTAGAAATTCACATTGTTACTGTGTTTCAGTGATTATAATTTCAAGTAGGCTACAGGAAGGTATGCTAATTATTTTGGAGAGTCTGGGACCATCATCTCCTGTGTTTTATTGCGAGTGTCTGTGTGCGCGCTCGTGAGTGCGCTAATGCGCCCGGGTGTGTCACCGACAAGGAAATCCAAACTCCTGCGGGAGATAAAGTTGTGTTTGTTTTTTGATATTTTCTTTCTCTAATCTTATTTCTGACCCCTTACATACTTACATTCTCAACATCCCCAGGATCATACTGTAGAATGAACCTAAAACCAGACCACGAATCTGGGCTGCATGTACATTGTTTAAGAAACTAAATCAGGGATAACTTACAAAATTAGGTCAGAGTTGATTTAACATGGATTAATTTCCTCTGAATACGTGCACCCCTACATCAGGAAATGACTGCCCATTGCCAGTATTCAGAATGATGTGTAAATAGAACAAGAGTAACCAAAAACCTAATTCATTGTCCTGTAACGCTTTGAATATGTAATTCTAACTCAATGCTCTCTCATATAAATTATAGGGGTTAATTATTTCACAAACAGGTGTCTTAAAACCTCTGCGGCTTTCCATTGGACCCCAAGAAACCCAATACTTCGAAACAGTGAAATCAATTGCCACTGCTGGTGTGTCCTGGCACAACTGTACTGAGATCCTGCCAGCATCACAGGCCAGTGAATAGTGAGGCTTACCTCACACAATCAATCTGCTAGTAACTGATCTGAGAGCAGCAAGAAGTGAGCAGCAGCAAAACACTTATCATAAGAGGTTCCCTTATTGCAACATTTCTGATGGTAGTGCACTGGTCCCACTGTCCCCAGCTATGCGCTACTGTCAGCTCTCTCTCTCTATGCACAATTATGCGCTCCAGGCACACAACCGATCCCAACTCCTGTCTAGAATATCCGACAGTCTACCTCGTCTCGATGTAGAAAATTACTATACAAGGTTATAGATCTGATTCAAAATGTAAGGGACTGATCAGCGCGATTTATTCCAGTACATTGCCCCCACCATCAGCAACTATGGTTTGGTTTCAGTTTGTCTTTACTTTACTGTTTATTTATGCATTAGCATACAATAATAATATATCAGCAGTTAGGATAAAGATATGTGAATAAAGTCATTTCCATACGAAGTATATACTATGTAATATTTTTTCCCGATTTTAACTGTAATAATGTATCAGCAGTTAGGATAAAGATATGTGAATAAAGTAATTTCCATACGAAGTATAGACTATGTAATCATTTTTTCCGATGTAAACTTACCATAAAATCCGCTGAAAGTTCGCTTTCGCTCCATAAGCTATGAAGGGAAAAGGTACATAGAAAATAGTATTTTCAATGTGTGCCACCCTTGTCTTCTTTGATATGTTTCGATGTATTAAAATGTTTCCAGTAAAGTCCATAATGTGCATTGCAGAGGTGTTGCGATGCTGCTTAGAAATTGTTTCGCTGGAAGATGGGAAGGAGATACAGGGTTGCGCCGCAGGAACGTGAGCGACAAAACAGTTGTCAAATCAGGATTTGAATGACGCCCTCAACAAACGTTCACCGTAAGAAATACATGGGGAGGGGACTTGTAAGTCTTGTAACATTTATGCACACCAATCGCTGTACAGTCGTGCACAAAAGTTTTGAGAATGACACAAATATTAATTTTCACAAAGTCTGCTGCCTCAGTTTGTATGATGGCAATTTGCATATACTCCAGAATGTTATGAAGAGTGATCAGATGAATTGCAAAGTCCCTCTTTGCCATGCAAATTGATTGAATCCCCAAAAAAACATTTCCACTGCATTTCAGCCAAGCCATAAAGGACCAGCTGACATCATGTCAGTGATTCTCTCATTAACACAGGTGTGAGTGTTGAGGAGGACAAGGCTGGAGATCACTCTGTCATACTGAATGAGTTTGAATAACAGACTGGAAGCTTCAAACGGAGGGTGGTGCTTGGAATCATTGTTCTTCCTCTGTCAACCATGGTTACCTGCAAGGAAACATGTGCCATCATCAAAGAAGGCTTCACAGGCAAGGATATTGCTGCCTGTGAGATTGCACCTAAATCAACCATTTATCAGATCATCAAGAACTTCAAGGAGAGAGGTTCAATTGTTGTGAAGAAGGCTTCAGGGAGCCCAAGAAAGTCCAGCAAGCGCCAGGACCGTCTCCTAAAGTTGATTCAGCTGCGGGATCGGGGCACCACCAGTACCGAGCTTGCTCAGGAATGGCATTAGGCAGGTGTGATTGCAGCAGGCAGGTGTGAGTGCATCTGCACGCACAGTGAGGCGAAGACTTTTGGAGGATGGCCTGGTGTCAAGAAGGGCAGCAAAGAAGCCACTTCTCTCCAGGAAAAACATTAGGGACAGACTGATATTCTACAAAAGGCACAGGGATTGGACTGCTGAAGACTGGGGTAAAGTCATTTTCTCTGATGAATCCCCTTTCCGATTGTTTGGGGCATCCGGAAAAAAGCTTGTCCGGAGAAGACAAGGTAAGCGCTAGCATCAGTCCTATGTCATGCCAACAGTAAATCATCCAGGGAACAAAACATCGCTATTGGCTCAGGGAACATAACATCGATATTGGCTCAGGGAACAAAACATTGATATTTTGGGTCCATAGCCAGGAAACTCTCCAGACCTTAATCCCCATTGAGAACTTGTGGTCAAACCTCAAGAGGCGACAAACAAAACCCCACAAATTCTGACAAACTCCAAGCATTGATTAAGCAAGAATGGGCTGCCATCAGGCAGGATGTGGCCCAGAAGTTAATTGACAGCATGCCAGGGCGGATTACAGAAGTCTTGAAAAAGAAGGGCCAACACTGCAAATATTCACCCTTTGCATCAACTTCATGTAATTGTCAATAAAAGCCTTTGACACTTATGAAATGCTTGTAATTATACGTCAGTATTCCATAGTAACATCTGACAAAAAAATCTAAAGACACTGAAGCAGCCAACTTTGTGGAAATTAATATTTGTGTCATTCTCAAAACTTTTGGCCACAACTGTACTGTTGCAGCAGCAAACGCTTTTATGATGCATAAATTAATTGTATTTTCTTTTCTCATTGACAAATAGAATGTGGTTGTTAATCAACTCTGGCTTTAAATTCCGTTGACACGTTCTGTTTATTTTAGTTCCTGAAGTTAGGATATTTTTTAGGCCAATACAAAAACGTGCCACTAATTATTTGTACACTCTTGAAAAAAGGTGCTATCTAGAACCTAAAATGGTTATTTGACTGTCCCCCTACGAGAATCCTTTGAAGAACCCTTTTGGTTCCAGGTAGAACACCTTTGGGTTCAATGTAGAACCCTTTCCACAGAGGTTTCTACATGTAATCCGAAAGGGTTCTACATGGAGCCAAAAAGGGTCCTTCCTGGAACCAAAAGTGTTCTCCTATGGGGACAGCCGAAGAATCCTTTTGGAACCCTTTTTTTTCTCAATATTGTAGGTCTTGAAGTCTACATAGCATTGACATCCATCCCAGCCAGCAAGAGCTAGGAACAGGGAGTTAGATGGAGGGGGTTAGGGGGGTGGGTGGGGGATGCACTGCTAGACACTCCAAATGGATACAGCCTCGTCAGGAATGCCGAAGAATCGACAAAGCCTTGATGTGCCAGCAAATAGTTTCCAAATTCCAAAGTGGTTAGTGATTGGGCTAATCTTGTAAAACTCATTGAGCCCTGGTGACCTGGGCTGTTGGCTGTTTTTCAAACCATCAGGCAATCAGCAGGAAGGAAGGCAGCTCTGGAGTGTCTGGGGGTCAATGTGCTGCATTTCATGTCTGTCCCCAAAACACAAAACCACATACCACTGGGCTGAAGTTAGAAGGCAGAAAGAAGAGGGGGTGCAAGGACGTCAGACACCGAAGACACTTGAGACCAGAACGATGAGTCATAGTTTGGAACCTTGATTTCCCTTACTCATACAACCCTCTCTGTCAGCTCCCTCCCTCTCTCCCCCTTTTCCTGATTTGTTCTCCCTCACAATTGCCCACTCCACTCTATCCCAAGGAAAACAGTCTTGGGCTGAGTATGCTGGTTCTTCAACAAAAAAGAGCATGACAGTTTTGGACCATGGACCGATATTGGTCCCGAAAGGAAGGCAAGTTTCTCATACATAAAATTAATTCCTCACACACTATTTGCCATTTTCCATCGCTCTCCTCTCTTTTCGTACCCGATCAACTCTCTAATCCTCACCTTTTTATCATCTTTTCTCATGCTCTCATTCAGAATTGGAGATACTGATGTTCTGCAGCTGTTGTCAACAGGACCTGGTAGTCCTCATACATTTACAGAAGTCTGTCTGACTTCATCAGCCCCCAAATCCATCGTTTACACCCACTACTCCTCCCCCCCCCTCTCCATCCCTCCCTATTGGCTTCTGTGGTTCCAGCACATTCCACATCATGGGAAATGGATTTCTTCACTGATCACTTATTTCCCAGGCAACTATGAAAACCTCTCCTGCCATTAGTCTCTATTTGTTCAGTTCTCCAGCTGCCAGGCCTTCCTGAAGTGGGCGTCAGTGAAACCACAGGCACATCCACGAAACCCAGAAGCCTTGGTGCAAAGTTGAAGTAAAATATGAACTGATGATCTGAGGATGAGAACAAACAATATCCACATCGTTGGGAGGTTCAGAATCGCCCAGGATATCTTTGTAGAGTGGCAAATTCTGGCAAACATACTGGACTGTTTTTATGGGACACCATGTATGCTGGTTGAGGCATTGGCACATAAAGCACTGTTGTTCTAAAGTTTTGAGTGTAGACTTGACTGTCACAGAGTGAGGTCTGACTAATTCTGCGTAGTTTTTGGTGGCTGTGAAGTTTCTGTTCCCATGGTCTTCAGGTCCTGATCCCTCAAGATGATATCGGTGCTCCCACTTGACCCACTTCACTCATAAACCAGTCAGCAGGCCAGACTCCAATCAACCACTTACAGAAGCAACTGAAGTCAGTCAAGGGTAAGTCAAGTTTAAGAATGCATAACACATACAGTAGTAACACATGGTAAATGGATACATAGATCAGTCAAATTATACAGAATAAAGGGTCTTGGTCTGCATGTCTATGCATTCCTTTTGCATTTCTATCTATTCCTTAATTTTCCCGTTTTAGGAAGTGCTATTCACTTGGACTCCTTGTGTAGTCATTTATCCACACATCTATGATCTTCTTCATACACTCTGTGTGATGTTGTGGCCCATTAGATCTGCCTCAGGGTAGCCTACAGTGGTTGGGTACTAATGGGGTGTGATCTCCACAGTTCACAATCGCACTCACACACATGCACACAGACACACACACACACACACTGTTTACACAGTGGGAATGAGAGAGGAGTTGAAAAGGACTGATGGCTCCTTTGTGACCACTTAGGGGATCATATATTTTTACGCTCCACTGGCGGCTTTTGAGTGCGGGAATGTGTGCTTGTTTGTGTGTATGCATGGACGCATGTGTTTCCTTTCAATTGGACATGAGTTCTGTGCCAATATGTTGTACTGTGCAAAATATGTTTTGATGAGGTATCTATGCAATACCAGTTGTCTTGTCATGATTTACATTAATGAGATGAGTGTACATATACATGCATCACCTAAACAAACCACCTGAAGTGTGATAGACCCTAGAATCGAAGGGATTGAAGGGGATTGCTGGTGACAAATGAGCAATGTGATGTCATCTGACACCCTGATGTAGAGAGTACAGATGCAGCCTGGGAACAGCAGGCCCTCTTCACACCAGAAGCTCTGAGGTTAAAATGCGAATCTGCCGAGTTCAGAGACTGGGGGGCTTTTCACTTTCATAGGCTGATAAAATATACACACATTTGCACAAATGCACTAGCATATACACACACACACGCATGCACGCACACACACACACACACACACACACACACACACACACACACACACACACACACACACACACACACACACACACACACACACACACACACACACACACACACACACACACACACACACACACACACACACACACACACACACACACACACACACACTGGCCTGGGAACAGTCACAACTGCTTATAGGATCCTATTGTTAGTCATATACACCCACAGTCGCCGCTGCGTACACAGCACTCACACATGGGAATGTACACAGTGTTGAGTATCTCTGTTTTGTAAGAGTGATTTGCTTTGATGGCCTCAGGCTGACACTGTAGTTGTTTTCCTGTTGAGATTTAGCCATTTTAGTTTGAAACTAGAGGGGGTTTAGAGCTGGACCCATGCCCGTCACACAGACAGAAAGAGAGAGGGAGAGCTGGAGCTGAGCAGAAATTTCACATCCAAAATAAAAGCTTGGAATTCTGTCAACCAGTGTTCCATTTCTTTTAAGGGGAGCCACATGAGCTAAATAAAATGAGGGAAACGTGGGAGGGAGAGGGAGAGGGAGAGGGAGAAAAAGACGACAGAGAAACAAGAAGAGCCAAGAGACATGCATAAAAAGAGGATAGAGCAGGGAGGATGGGAGGCTTTGGGTATGCATGAGAGGAGGAAAGTGAGGGAGGTAGAGGGGAAGGAGGGCTAGTAAAACAGGATGAGAAGTCTCTCAGACAGAAAAGGGATTTCTCCTCAGGAAATTACTTTCACACAGTTTTTACAGGCTGCCAAGAAACACTTTTAGTAGCTTACTGTATATGGTTGTACTACAATAGAAATACACAAAATTGTAAGATATGAATGTTTTGTTAGTTGATTGTAATAGGAACGACTGCTCTGACTTAATTTGGCTTATCATACTAATGTTACTGTTTAATGTGTGTATTGCTCTTTTCTACACACATAATTCCAATTGAGTGCTCACTGTTGCAAGTACATCAAAATACTTGTGGACATTAAAAAGTGCTTTCCCACTAATTTTAAACAAAATTCAATGCAATGACGTTGAATCAACATGGAAAACGGATAAAACTGATTGAATTTGCAAAAAGTAAATAACGCAAAGACATTTTGGCAATGTTTGTATTTTTTCCTTAACTTCACTAGGGTAGGGGACAGCATTCGGAATTTTGGATGAAAAACATGCCAAATTAAATTGCCTTCTACTCAGGCCCACAAGCAAGGATATGCATATAATTAGTACATTTGGATAAAAACACTCTAAAGTTTCCAAAACTGTTCAAATAATTTCAAGGTTTTTGGTTTTTGGACATAAAGATGAACTTTATCGAACAAAACACACATTTATTGTGTAACATGAAGTCCTGTGAGTGTCATTTAATCGCTGTTTCTGACTTATGTGAGCCCTCTCCTTGGCTGGAAAATGGCTGTATGGTTTTCTGTGACAAGGCGCTTACCTAACATAATCGCATGGTGTGCTATCTCCGTAAAGACTTTTTGAAATCGGACACTGTGGTTGGATTTACAAGACGTTTATCTTTAAAATGGTGTATAATACTTGTGTGTTTGAGGAATGTTAATTATGGGATTTCTGTTGTTTTGAATTTGGCGCCCTGCAATTTCACTGGCTGTTGTCGAGGTGGGACGCTAGCTTTTACATTTTTTTCCTAACTTGTACCAGAGAGGTTTTTAAACTTTTATCCTAAATCCAATGACATATTTAACATTTTTGTTGATATCACGTTGCATTCACATTAGATGACAATTCAATGAAATGTTATTCAAAACATAACTTTGAACTGATGTCTATGTCTAGTGGATTATCTTTAATGAAGTCATATTGTAGAGTAGTTGTGCTGATGCTGCACTATGTTCATACAATCATCTATCCACTGCACCCAGAGCATAAATCGAAGTGGCAGACCAGTATGCATCAGTCACCACTCCGCAGACCTCATCTCTCAGTTAAGACAAATTATTTGTGTGTGATCACCAGCATGAAAACAGTTTTGAATTATGTTCCATCGACCATCTCTTTAGCCGACCAAACAAAACAATACCAAGAATATACTGTAGTAGAGCATGGGCCAAGTACAGCATGGTCAAGGGCAGGGGGCATAATGTAGGTCTATGCTTGCTTTCCAGTCCCCTACTGTGTCACACCCTGACCATAGTTTGCTTTGTATGTTTCTATGTTTTGTTTGGTCAGGGTGTGATCTGAGTGGGCATTCTATGTTGTGTGTCTAGTTTGTCTGTTTCTGTGTTTGGCCTGATATGGTTCTCAATCAGAGGCAGGTGTTAGTCATTGTCTCTGATTGGGAACCATATTTCGGTAGCCTGTTTGGTGTTGGGGTTTGTGGGTGATTGTCTCCTGTGTCAGTGTTTGTTCCACACGGGACTGTTTCGGGTTTACACGTTTGTTGTTTTTGTAGTTTATTCATGTATAGTTTTCTTATTAAAAACAAACATGAATTTCAACCACGCTGCATTTTGGTCCTCCTCTCCTTCGACGGAAGAATCCCGTTACATACTGGTCTGTTCAAAGCCTCTTCAGCCCTTACTAAAACTAGCCACTAACCTATATCTAGAACAGTCAATCAAATATATAGTACAAAACTGGTGGGATATGGAAAAATACATCAACATATTTTTCAAATACAAATAGTTAATTTCTGTATTTTCCTCTGCCACTCATCCAGGGCTGCCTTGCTAGGTGTGCTATTAAAGTGCATTAGGAGAGTTGTGGAGAGCAGTGCTGGAGTCACAATCCCTTATGAAATCCAGATGTTCTCCTGGAACGTAGGGGACAGCCAGGGAGGGGAGGGGAGGGATGTACGAGGGGGATAAAGGGAGACCATGGTGGTGCCATTGGGGAAACTTCACTTCGGACCCAGAGTCAAGGGTTTACTTGCAGGGTCTGAGAATTATGCAGCTACCGCTCTGCCATAACCACACTGTGGATGGGATCGCATTGCACAGTCTGTGATAAAATAGGAAGAGGGGGATCATAGCTATGACAGACTCAATTGGTCTCTGGTACACTGAAGGTTCCTAGTACTAGCGTAGTGAACCCATTCATTGTGTCACATACATTTCCCCATCAGATTTATTTGTCCTCTTTGTGTAGCAGGAAGAGGAACTCCTCAGTTTGACTCCCATCCAGACAGAGACAGTGTGTGCGCATGTGTGTGTGTGTGTGTGTTTGGTTTTACTAACTTTGTGGGGACCAGAAGTCCTCACAAGGATAGTAAAACAAGGAAAATTGTCAGGGCATTTTGCAGGGTCTCCACAAAGAACAAGGCTATTTTAGGCTCAGGGGTTAGGGTTAAGGTTAGAATTGAGATTATAATTAGGGTTAGGGTAAAGGCTTAGGTTTAGGGTTAAGTTTAGTTTTAGGGCTTAAGGTTTAGGGTTAGGTTTAGGGTTAGGTTTAGTGTTAGGGGTTACGGTTAGGGTTAAGGGTACAGTTTAGAGTTAGGTTTAGGGGTTAGGGAAAATATAATTGTGCAAGGGAATACATTGTTTGGTCCCCACAAGGATAGTAAAACAGATGTGTGTGTGCGTCTGTGGTTGAAATAATAATGTATGGAAAGGTTGGGTTAGGGGGTACATACTAAGGGACTGTGGGTCCGGCCTTTGTTTTTGTTTAGACTGCACCCCTATTTCCGTGAATTCTGACCGGTCAGGAAGCCATGCTTGGCTCAGAGACAATGGATCATTGTGCTGTCCAGCCACCGCTTATGTCAGGCTAAAACAGGAAGACTGACTTGAGTGTGCACAAATACACATATACTCAGACATGCACACTCATGCAGAGACACAGATTGAAAAGTTCACGCACACACACTGAGAGGCTGTGAGACTCTGAAATTCCCCTCTGTGTTTTTACCGGGGTCAGATGATACACTGAACATGACTTGACAGATGATCTGGCACAGTATCGAGCCCTCAAGGTATCCTGCAATCCTTCCCTTTCCACTACTTTTCCTTCTTCCCTGTACAACTTCTTCCGTACAATTTTTCCAGGGAAATTCAGACATAATTTAGGCAGGTCACAGTTGTAAATGAGAACTTGTTCTCAACTAGTCTACCTGGTTAAAAAAAGGTGAAATAAAAAAAAGAAATAACAAAATACATATTCTCTATCAAAGGTAAATAGTCTCATATGCACTTATAGTAGGAGATGCTCACTTTAACACACCAATCAACAGATACACTACCGTTCAAAAGTTTGGGGTCACTTAGAAATGTCCTTGTTTTTGAAAGAAAAGTAAGTTTTCTGTCCATTAAAATAACATAAAATTGACCAGAAATACAGTGTAGACATTGTTAATGTTGTAAATGACTATTGTAGCTGGAAACGGCAGATATTTTATGGAATATCTTTTAAAATTATAAACTTGGATTACACAACATGCCATTTGAACACAGGAGTGATGATTGCTGATAATGGGCCTCTGTAAGCCTGTGTAACACTCGTCGTGGGTGGAAGAAGAGGAGGACCAATGCGCAGCGTGGTAAGTGTTCATATTCTTTAATGAAACAACTGAACACTGGAAAAACGAACAGTCCTGTAAGTGGAAGAATAACACAGAACAGAAAATAATCACCCACACCACACAGGTGGGAAAAGGCTACCTAAGTATGATTCTCAATCAGAGACAACGAACGACACCTGCCTCTGATTGAGAACCATACCAGGCCAAACACAAAGCCACAACAATGAAAAAATAACATAGACTACCCACCCAACTCACGCCCTGACCATACTAAACCAAAGACATAACACAAAGAACTAAGGTCAGAATGTGACACTGTAAATATTCCATTAAAAAATCAGAAATTTCCAGCTACAATAGTCATTTACAACATTAACAATGTCTACACCGTATTTCTGATCAATTTGAGGTTATTTTAATGGACAAAAAATGTGCTTTTCTTTAAAAAACAAGGACATTTCTAAGTGACCCCAAACTTTTGAACAGTAGTGTATGTTTTACTGACACACCACAGAAACTAGAGAACCAGGTTTCACCAGTCAAAGGTGGAAGAAGAAGGGGGGGATTGAATGGACGGGGTCAGTTGAAAAGAGAACCCAGTTGAAAAGAGTGGACAATAGTGGAGTGGAGTCTTCCAGTTTGAGTCATGGGTGAGTCATAGAGAGACAGTGGTTAATACCCTCTACCTTTTTCTATATTTGGATGTCTGGTCAAGAGTCCATTGTATGAAACAGCCCATTGTGTGCCTCAACATGCACACATTCATGGTCCAGACACGCACACATCAAAACAGTCCTTCAACCGTTGTGCTGGATGCGTTAGTGCACTGTGGTTCATTGTGTGAGATGTTCCCCGACACAGTATACTGAAGTATGAAAATATGTCTGTCTAAAACATTAATGTACAAACACAATTCTTAAATAGTGTCACTCACCTAATTATAACAGATAAAATGCACACAACAGCATAACCTGCTGTTACCCTGCAACCTCCCATTCCGTCCCCACCACACTCTTCCTAATGTCATGATCCTCATGAGAGATGACACTTCTGCTGTTACCCTGCAACCTCCCATCCCGTCCCCACCACACTCTTCCCATTGTCATGATCCTCATGAGAGATGACACTTCTGCTGTTACCCTGCAACCTCCCATCCCGTCCCCACCACACTCTTCCTATTGTCATGATCCTCATGAGAGATTACACTTCTGCTGTTACCCTGCAACCTCCCATCCCGTCCCCACCACACTCTTCCTATTGTCATGATCCTCATGAGAGATGACACTTCTGCTGTTACCCTGCAACCTCCCATCCTGTCCCCACCACACTCTTCCTATTGTCATGATCCTCATGAGAGATGACACTTCTGCTGTTACCCTGCAACCTCCCATCCCGTCCCCACCACACTCTTCCCATTGTCATGATCCTCATGAGAGATGACACTTCTGCTGTTACCCTGCAACCTCCCATCCCGTCCCCACCACACTCTTCCTATTGTCATGATCCTCATGAGAGATGACACTTCTGCTGTTACCCTGCAACCTCCCATCCCGTCCCCACCACACTCTTCCTATTGTCATGATCCTCATGAGAGATGACACTTCTGTGCCTGTTTGACTTTATTCCAGATTCAGGGGGAATCTCTTGGGCCAAGGGAATGTGAGGAGGGAGATGTTTGCCACCAATAGTCATGAAAAATGTCCCTGTGTGACCTTTAACTGTTGACCTGTGACTGAGGGTCTAGACCACTCTGAGACATTTCTATGTCTGGCTTCTCTAATACGCACACGCAAATGTGTGTATGCCCGTGCTCACACACAGTAACAGACACACACTCATTGGCATATTATCTCTGATAAAGAGATTGGCCCCCTCGATAAAGATGAGCAGAAAAAGACTATATAAAATAAATAATACAAATACTGAGCTATACATATATCATTTTATACTAATGCAATTGCTCAGGTGGGAGGACAAAGAGACCAGAGGTGGCGGGTTGGGATGTAAGGTTTGAGCATAGCCTTAAGGTAGGGCAGGGCAGGGCAATTCCTCTTGCTGCTCCATAGGCAAGTACTGTGGTCTTGACTATGTTAATGTAGATAAAAGAACATTTGATCTGCATTAACATTCTACTTTTTAAAATGAATCTCAGTTTAAGGAACTGTATAGTGTATAGTAGCACTCGGTATAGTGGCATTTCATGGCATCCTTTTTCACTGGGGTATAAAAATGAGGTAACATGCCTGTAAAATCCATGTGTCATCCATCACCATTTGGAAAAAGCAAAGAGCTCACAAATGGAAAGAGACTAATGGTAGTTGACTTTCATAAACCAGGCAATGGGTACAAAAAACACAGTGCCTTCAGAAAGTAATAACACCCCTTGACTTTTTCTACATCTTGTTGTGTTACAGCCTGAATTTAAAATGGATTACATTGAGATTGTGTGTCACTGGCCTACACACAATACCCCATCATGTCAAAGTGGAATTATGTTTTCAGAAATGTTTACAAATGAATAAACAATTAAAAGCTGAAATGTCTTGAGTCAGTAAGTATTCAACCCTGTTGTTATGTTAAGCCTAAATAAGTTCAGGAATAAAGATGTGCTTAACAAGTCATGTAATAAGTTGTAATGGACACACTCTGTGTGCAATAATAGTGTTTAACATGATTTTTGAATGACCACCTCATCTCTTCATCTCACACATACAATTATCTGTAAGATCCCTCAGTCAAGCAATGAATGTCAAGCACAGATTCAACCACAAAGACCAGGGAGGTTTTCCAATGCCTTGCAAAGAAGGGCACCTATTGGTAGATGAGTAAAAACATGTATATTGAATATCCTTTTGAGGAATTAAACTTTGGATGGTGTAACAATACACACAGTCACTACAAAGATACAGGCGTCCTTCCTAACTCAGTTGTCGGAGAGGAATTAAACTGCTCAAGGCTTTTACCATGAAGCCAATGGTGACTTTAAAACAGTTACAGAGTTTAATGGATTAATGTGGATGGATCAACATCATTGTAGTTACTCCACAATACTAACCTAAATGACTGAGTGAAAAGAAGGAAGCCTGTACAGAATAAAAAATATTCCAAAACATGCATCATGTTTGCAACAAGGCTCTACAGTAAAACTGCAAGAAAATGTGGCAAAGATGTTAACTTCATGTCCTGAATGCAAAGCGTTAGGTTTGGGGCAAATCCAGCACAACACATCACTGAGTACTACTCTGGCTGCATCGTGTTATGGGTATGCTAGTCATCGGCAAGGACTAGGGAGTTTTTTAATAAAACAAAACAGAATAGAGCTAAGCACAGGCAAAATCCTAGAGGAAAACCTGGTTGAGTCTCCTTTCCAACAGACACTGTGTGACAAATTCACCGTTCAGCAGGATAATAACCTAAAACACAAGGCGAAATATACACTGGAGTTGCTTACCAAGACGACATTGAATGTTCCTGAGTGGCCTAGTTGAAAATCTATGGCAAGACTTGAAAATGACTGTCTAGCAATGATCAACAATCAACTTGACAGAGCTTGAAGAATTTTTAGAAGAATAATGTGCAAATATTGTGCAATTCAGGTGTGCAAAGGTCTTAGAGACTTAGCCAGAAAGAATAACAGCTGTAATGGCTGCCAAATATGATTCTAACATGTATTGACTCAGGGGTGTGAATGCGTATGCAAATGAGATATTTCTCTATTTAATATTTTAAATACATTTGCTAAAATGCCCAAAAATATGTTAACTTTGTCATTATGGGGTATTGTGTGTAAAAATCAATTTAATCCATTTTGAATTCAGACTGTAATACAACAAAATGTGGAATAAGTCAAGGGGTATGAATACTTTCTGAAGCCACTGTATACCACTTACCACAATTAGGGCAACAATTATGTTTAAAACTACTGGAACAGTGGTGAACTTGCCTGGTATTGGGACCCAAGTGTATATTGTCCCCATGCACAGTGAGGAAGATGGTTCAGGAAGGAAAGAAATGTCCAAGAGCCACAGTTGGAGAATTACAGAACTTGGTCGCATTTTGGGGTCACCAAGTCTCCAAATCTACAATTAGACGCCACCTCCATGCCAATAGGCTATTTGGAGAAAAAAAAGCCTTTATTGACACACACACGCACACACACGCACACAAATGTGAACAACTGTAGTTTTCTAAACAGCTTTGGTACTTGTATTGGAACTGGGTGCTATGGCCAGATGAGATGAAAACAAAGCTCTTTGGCTACGGCAAAGAAGGATGCATATGCAGGAAAGAACCTCATACCTACTGTAAAATATGGTTGTAGATGTTTGATGTTATGGGGCTGTTTTGTTTCCGATAGACCTGGGGAAGTTTTTTTAAGGTCAATGGCATCATAAACTATACCAAGTACCCAGACATTTTAGCCAAAGAACCTGGTTGCTTCTGCCACGAGGCGAAACTTGGCCACAAGTGGATCTTCCAGCAAGACAATGATCCCAAGTACATATCAAAATCCACAAAGAAATTATTAATTGACCACAAAATCCACATTTTGCAATGGCCATCTTGGTCTTGAACACCAACCCTGTGGTTTGAATTGAAGAGGTCAGTCCATAAGTGCAAACCGTTGGATATCAAAGATCTGGAAAGATTCTGTATGGAGGAATGGCCTAAGATTCTTCCCAATGTGTTTTTCAACCTCATGCAAAAAAAATGTTTAAAGGCTAAGTGCCGTTGTCCTCGCAAGGGGAGGGGGCACAAAGTATTGAAAACTGGGGTGTGAATAATTTTGACACTACTCTTTTTGAGATTTTTCTAAATGACTTGTTAAAGGACCAATGCAGCTGTTTTTTAAAATGTCAATATCAAATCATTTCTGGGTAACAATTAAGTACCTTACTGTGATTGTTTTAAATTAAAATGGTAAAAAATAAACAAATATATCTTCTTGCAAAGAGCAAAATCTCAAGCAAGAATTTTGCCAGGATTGCCTGGGAGTGGTCTGAGTGGGTACGGGAAAACTGAAAACTAGCTGTTATTGGCAAAGGTTTGGAACTCTTCCTTAATGGTCTATTAATGATGTCACCAAAAGTCCATTCCAAAAGTCCATTCTCACAATTTCCCAGTCTCATGCCAACCTCAGTGTGGAAATATACATAAAACCTGGGAAATTGTGTTTTTGACTGGACTGAGCCTTTAAACAAAATATGTTTCTGAATTGTATAAGTACCAAATACAATTATTTCCCCATTTTTTTTGGAGCATACAATATAGCTCAGTATTTGTATTATTTATTATTTAGTCTTTTTTTTGTTGCTCATCTTAATCAAATGTGCCAATAATTTCAGCTGCAACTGTAACTGGTCAGACAAGTATTGCTGTTCCATTTTCAACATTACTGGGGGTCTCTCTAATAGGAAAGAGAAAAATGTCAGTATTTATTGTATTTGGCCTTGCTACAGCTTTCCATTTCTGTTTGTGTGCTTTTTCTCAAATGTGCCTAAACCCATTTAACACAACACTAAACATGTGGTTAGAAAAGGCACATTCTAAAATCAAAATGTTTCATGAAGTCTGAGTGTTTGTAATGATCGTTATAAGGAGTGGACCAAGGCGCAGCGTGGTTTGGGTTCATAAAAATGTATTTAAATGTGAACCAGCAACAAAACAATAAAGAGTAACAAACAAACGTACAGCCTTGCAGGGATCAAACGCAACAATACAAAAACAAGATCCTACAAACAACAGGTGGGAAAAGGCTGCCTAAATATGATCCCCAATCAGAGACAACAATAGACAGCTGCCTCTGATTGGGAACCATACCAGGCCAACATAGAAATACAAAAACTAGACTACACACAGAAATAATGCAGTTCATATGTGTGGCAGTGCTTACTTTTAGATAACCATGCATGCATCATACATCCTATAATTTAAAGGTGAATTACAACCACATGTTTCTGGAAAGAAAGTGATAAAGATATGGCTGGAATGAGGGTAATATTGAATAAGGTGATGTTGGATGGTGCATTTGCGTGCATGCGCAAGGGGTGTACATTTTGGGTAGAGGGTTGTTTTCTTGTAGGTGTGTTTCTAAGTGTGAGTGAGGGAGTTATTAAGACAAATAAGGTATCGGATTTCAACCAGTGACCCCTCTGCAAATTCTCTAACTATACTGTACAAACTGAACCACTAATGCTAATATGCTCCATTTTTAACTGGGCTTTATGTTACAGTCTGCGTCCTGCGCTACACAGGGCCTGATGGAAAACACAGGCGGTCTGTGGATGTGGCTGCTCTGCTACCCATAGCTCTGTGCCCAGATCCCAGTATAGTGTTCTGTGGTTAGCAGAGAGGGAATGTCCTGGAATGGTTACTAGATCTATAAAACACAATGGGTTGAGTTTAATAGTGTTGGATGGTTTTTATGATTGAAAATGTAGTTTATAGTGAGGAGAAACATGGAAGGAGAGTGAGAGAAGTTGATATTCTCCCTTTGTCAATTTGAAGTGCATTATGTTCCCAGATCACAATTTATTCGTTCACTCTTTAATGGTAAGTCTCATACTGTATACCCATATTGACCAGTTCATCTCATTAACACTGATTAACGTTTGTGATGATAATCGTCAATCCTAAAACTGGCCATCCACGACACATGTAGACAGTGGAGTTGGAGTATGACCTCTGATGTCTGGAGCATTGAGGAACAGACACTGTTTAGGTAACACACACCCACTCAGACATACATACGCACATACACACACGCGCACACACAGCAGCAAGACATTTCACCTTGAGGTGGGTTTCTGCACATAGCGCACAGCTGTCTTTGTTGCCAGTAGTTGGACATATACATTATACAACATTGTTCAGATTACTTTTGGTCTTCACTGAAATGTTTTATATTTAATTGTATCTTTTCATCCATTTTTGGTTTTTAAACAATTTAACAATGGCTGGCTCAAAGTCTCTGATCCGTGGCCTTTATATTTCAATTGGCAGCTGTCAGCTTCTTAATAGTGCTTTGGTGAATGACCAGTTCATTCAAACACTGTTCTAATGGAGCCACTGTTCTAATGGAAGTTCTATGACCTACACACACACAAGTATATATATAGTGCAAAATAAGGGTTCTTTGGCTTTTAACCATAGCGGATCCCTTTTTGGTGCTATTTAGAACCTTTTTTTAAGGTTCTATAAAGAACCATACTCATATACATACAGCACCAAAAAGAGTAGCTATGGTTATAACCCTTTTTGGTGCTATATAGAACCATTTTAATGGTTCTTTATAGAACCTTTATGGAGAATAGTTATATAAAGAACCTTTCTCAATCTCAGAGGTTCTACAAAGAACCTTTTGGATAACCATGCAAGTTTTTCAAATTCTGGTTAGGCATGTCATACAAGTAATATTTCATAGGTGATATTATTGTGTTATTTGACAAGTTGGATCAGGCATGCCAGCTCTGGAACGCCTAGGGGTCACTGAGGGGAGAATTGAGAACAACTGATTTAGTCAACAGTTCTCAATTGACACAAGGCCATACGTGAGTGTGTCTTTCACAAGACACCGTCACTGGCCATAGTCATAATTAACATGTAAAAACACAACACAACAGGTTAGATCAACTTGAATGATTCTCTCACTCATGGTAAAACCACACCCCAAAATATTCAAATGAACTGAAACCCCTACATTTTAATTATCATAAAAAGATGAACAAGCCCTTTTCTGAACTGCAAAGAACCATTAAAGGGCACAAACCCTTACCAAATAATCCTTGAGGAAACCTATTTTCTAAGTGTGTAACCCTGTATTTTTATTATTTATTATTCACCACAGGGTTTGAACTTGTTGCCAAGAAAGTGGACTGAACTTATTTGTGTGAAGTATATCTGTGTTTTGTAATTGTTGGCTGAGCAGCCGTTGACAAAGCAAAACAAAGAAGCTCACCCCTCAGCCAACATCCTGTTTCCTCTGAGCTTGTGAGACCTGCCCAATCATTTAAAAAAACTATACAGACTATAATTGTTACTAATTATAGGACATAGGAAATAATGTGGGTTAAGTGAGAGTGCTAAGCTATTTCACAGTGCTGTATTCTCTCACTCCAACTTTTATAGACATCTAGAAATGCAGGGGGGGCAGCACGGGATCTTGGGAAACTCCTGCTCCTTTCCTGTTTACTCTCAGTGCTTCCACTGTTAGGAACGCATGCCTTAGTGAAGTGCATTGGCTTTTTTTGAGGAGCAGCCACTGTGTCTCCAGGATATCATTATTTTTCTGACTGACTGAGCTTGGTGACAGCCAGAATGCTAGAAGCTATTGTGTTATCTGGACTGGAGTGAGCAGCTGCTGAGACACCTGACCATCACAGAGTTAATGGCTTTTGAAAGATGTCACTACCCAGCTGACTTATTTGAATCACAAATAACTCTGGGTGAATCCATTGAAAGAGAGCCCCTCCAACTTTTGAAAACAGTACATAATGCCCAAAGAGAGCCTCCTCTGATGGGCTGAGAAATGTTCTCTCTGTATAGATGCATCCAATGTTTCTCTCTTCTTTGTTTTTCCTCTGACTTCTTTTTGTTTAAATAAAAAAATCCTAACACTGACACTCTGGAGCCTCCTTGGTGTTGTTGCATCTTTTGTGTTGATCTGAATCTAAAACAGGAACATGCATAATCTCTTCCACATCATAGGGTGACAATTAGAGGAGAATAAATTGCAGAGCAAGATTAGAATTTACTCTTTTGTTCTTTGTCTTTGTCCCCCCCAAAAGTGAGGAAAGACACATTCTTTGTGGGGACAAAGGGTTGATTCTGCTGCAGCAGAGTCGACAGTGAGGCCCGAGTCAGAGATGGGGCCGTGGGTCTACTGGGTGAAGGCCAGTGTGGTTGTGCTGGACTGGGACAACGTATTCCACCACTGCAGCACTGGGCTCTGGGGCTCTCTCAATGCCCTCTCTGTTTCTGTCACCTCAGAAATTACAAGAATGATGTCCCCTCTGGGCCTGGCCTGTGGCCGCAGTGCTTCTGAATGTGAGAAGCAGGGGAGGGCTTTGAGAAAATATGAGAACGGAAGAGAGATGGGGAGGGGGGAGAGGACGTGCTAAAGTGGTTTCAAACATCTATTTCTGAACATTAAGGTGCCTCATTTATGTTTTTTTGTTTGTAGGCCCCATGGCTTTGGCTTCTGTGCTGTAGGCCCTTCTTCAGTCCAGCAGCTCTGAGACACTGGTCTGCTTGTTTATTCAGGGGAGGCCCAGGGGCCGAGGGTAGCTTGACATTTCCTTTCAGTGTGTCAAGAGAAAGACACATTTGTTTGTCAGGCACCCCATATTTCCTGTCTCACATTAATCTAAATCTCATTGCTAAGGTAGCAGCAGCCTTTCAAAAGCAATGACATAATATTAAAATTAAATTATGTGTCATTGTGTATCTAAGGCATGTTCCCTCTATTGTAGACTGCTACAGTAGTTTAGGGAAACTGATTCAAGATTTTGTAGTAAAAGAGAGACCATGAATGAGTCAGTGGACCAGGCCAGGGTGAGTCACATGCTGGGCAAGAGCCCCAGGGTATGGCAATCTAACAAAATATAACATAGGACAAATCTGTCCTATATATTCAACAGAATTAATCAAATATGTAATAAAAACAACTGGTATTATTAGTGTGAGCAATGGAACTTCCAAAGATATTGACGAAAGAAAGATAAATTAAACTGAGCAACATTGTAAAGCAGTGGGTGGATTGCTCCACCTTGTGGAAAAGCCCTTCTCAAGCCCCTCTTCAAAAGCAGCTTTAACACCTAATTGCGTTTAAGGGAGTAAACTCTAAAAGTTCCACAGTGAAAATGACTGATCTTCATGATCTTAGATCTGTATGGCCTGTTGAAATGGAAGTTGTCCTCTAGCCTAATGATGGCTGGTTACATTTGAACTATGGTAGGCTTTCCTTTTTAACAACATTTGTTTAAAGTTAACCATACACTGTGTGCACAGCAATATCGATTTCCAAAGACCAAGAACACTTTATTGCAGGAAATTAGCTTTAACAGTCAACTTTGGGCATGAAAATGGTCCAACTCCTCCGCTTTCTCAATTTTCAAACAGAAAATGTTTCCCTTGGGTTAACCAGAGATACAGTATTTGGGTTGACCTGGCTTTGACCTGAAGTAGCAGGCTTAAAAGAAAACGCCTGAGAGGAGTACCACATCCGGTTTTCAGCAGAAAATGAAGCCGATGTTGAATTAGCTGTTTCCCTGAAAACTGGATACATCCGGTTTTTGGAAACTTATCCTGGTTTAGTCACCTGGAATGATCAGGACAGTTGTGAACAATTGCTGATTGGTGGAATATGGTATATGCAGGCAATTGTGAGGAGGCGGGACTGCAAAATTGGGGAGGAGTGTGATACTGCGTCCCAGGTACAACACAACCAGCTTCTCAACGCAATAGCATAACCATACTGGAATAGTAGTTTACGTTTCTATGTAGTCATGATTTGATCAAAATCAAAAGTGGAATATCTGTCTGAGGAGTTTGCTTACAACACGATCAATCCTTGACAATGAGTGGTAAGTGGGAAATTAAGATTTCTTCTTGTCATGTTTATTTTAAAATGTTATTTTACAGGTGACATTACATCATTTCTTACCTGACTTTTTCAGATAAAGTCAGATGAGTCAATCGGGGGTGAAAAGTTGCGGCACTGAATGACACTTCGCCCTCCTTATTGTCTTGTCAGTCACAGTTATTTTTGGTATTGTAGTCTCCGTTTAAATAATGTAGTAAATATTCATATTGCCAAGTAGTCTGAGGGGTGTTTTATTTTTATTTTGAGATGTTGACACTGCTCTTGGAAAAAGTTGTTCTTGATAAAAAGCATCTCATGATATCTGTTTTCTATGGACTAAATGAGTAGTCTGCATGTGCAAACGAGAGATGACAGGAAAAGATTCCACAGGACACAGATGTGTCTCGACCTGTCTGTCTGTTCGCGAGGGGGGCGTGGTTATGGAGCACTTACTTACCCCTCATTGTCGGTAAATAGTTAACTTTAAAACATATATATAATGTGGCTTCATAGTTCTGCAGAAAAAGGACACAGCACCTTAAATTGGAACAAAAATCTATTTTGGTTATTGAACTACAGTAAGTGAAGGGGATTTACACCCGGTAATGGAATTACGGTAACGGAATTAGATCATGGGTCCCTGATCTGTACTACTAAACGTGTTGAGAGTCTCAATTGAACGTGTTTTTTCTTAGTCCAGGGAGTTGGCACAACTGCTCCTCAGTAGTTGAGGAGGTCTTTGTCTGCTATCGCAGTAGGTTTGTAAGTGTGCGATATGAATCACACCAGTGTTTGCATTCTTGAGCTCTGAGACAGATTTAATGTCGTCCCTATCATTGTTTTTACGACCCACCAACCAACCTTGTGCAACACCAGGAGAAACTTGAGTCAATCATTGGTGCAGATAATGTACCATCAATTGTGTTCACAGTACTGGAAGTTAATCCTACAGCCTGGTATACAGTGCATTCGGAAAGTATTCAGACCCCTTGACATTTTGTTACATTATAGCCTTATTCTAAAATGTATTAAATATTTTCCCCCCCTCATCCATCTACACAATACCCCATAATGACAAAGCAAAAACAGGTTCTTAGAATTTTTTGCAAATGTAGGACATTCAGAGACTTGTCCCGAAGCCACTCCTGCGTTGTCTTGGCTGTGTGCTTGGGGTCGTTGTCCTGTTGGAAAATTAACATTCAACCCAATCTGAGGTCCTGAGTTCTCTGGAGCAGGTTTTCATTGAGGATATCTCTGTACTATGCTCTGTTCATCTTTCTCTCGATCCTGACTATTCTTCCATTCCCTGCTGCTGAAAAACATCCCCACAGTATGATGCTGCCACCACCATGCTTCACCGTAGGGATAGTGCCAGGTTTTCTCCTGACGTGACACTTGGCATTCATGCCAAAGAGTTCAATCTTGGTTTCATTAAACAAGAGAACCTAGTTTCTCATGGTCAGAGTCCTTTAGGTGCCGTTTGGCATACTCAAAGTGGGCTGTCATATGCCTTTTACTGAGGAGTGGCTTCCATCTGGCCACTCTACCATAAATGCCTGATTGGTGGAGTGCTGCAGAGATGATTGTCCTTCTGGAAGGTTCTCCAATCTCCACAGAGGACCCCTGGAGCTCTGTCAGAGTGACCATTGGGTTCTTGGTCACCCACCTGACCAAGGCCCTTCTCCCCTGATTGCTCAATTTGGCCGTGCGGCCAGCTCTAGGAAGATACTTGGTGGCTCCAAACTTTTTCCATTTAAGATTGATGGAGGCCACTGTGTTCTTGGGGACCTTCAATGTTACAGAATTATTTTGGTATCCTTCCCCAGATCTATGCCTCAACACAATATCTCGGAACTCTACGGACAATTCCTTCGACGTCATGGCTTGGTTTTTGCTCTGACATGCACTGTCAACTGTGGGACCTTATATAGACAGGTGTTTCTTTCCAAATCATGTCCAGTCAATTGAATTTACCACAGGTGGACTACAATCAAGTTTTAGAAACATCTCAGGATGCACCTGAGCTCAATTTTGAGTATCATAGCAAAGGGTCTGAATACTTACATAAATAAGGTATTTCTGTTTTTTAGCAAACATTTCCAAAACCTGTTTTCACATTGTGGGGTATTGTGTGTAGATTGCTGAGGAAAACAAATGAATTCATTTTAGAATGAGGCTGTAACCTAATAAAATGTGGGAAAAGTCAAGGGGTCTGAATACTTTCCGAATGTTCTGTAATGTATGTTAAATGCCAAATATTCCCATCCAGCTTTCATTGGAGCACAGCCAGAAAAGTAAATCCTTCTGTTACTTCTCACAATGCAGCAGACAATGGCCAAAAACTGTATTATCAAAATAGTTTGAGCCTGTTCTCTTTAAAACACAGAATAACTTTGGCTCCTCTTTCAAACCAGTCCTGTATTAACTTGCTTCCTCTGTACCAGGCATCACAGTATTGGTGAAGGATTATGACACGGGACAAGAAGAGGGGCGGCCGGTGTCCCCGTTCTCCGAGGAGTGCTGTGAGGAGCTGTGGGACCGGGTGGAGGGGGTGAGGCACAAGCTGACCCGCATCCTGAACCCAGCCAAGCTCACCCCCTACCTGAGGCAGTGCAAGGTCATCGACGAGCAGGATGAGGATGAGGTCCTCAACTCCACCCAGTACCCACTACGTATCAGCAAGGCTGGTGAGAGAGGGGGAGGTAGAGGGAATTGGTGGGAGCGAAAAAGAGGGGGAGAATGAGAGAGAAATGATGGAAGGGAATGAGAAGAGTGTAAAAGGTAAGTGAGAGGAGGCAGGGAGAGAGGGGGTAGGTCGGCCAGAATGAGGTAAGTAGGGGTTTGTGCCGTGTGAGAAAAAGGTGTTTTTATAAGGATAGCAAGAGGGGAGTGAGAGACAGGGGAGGGGAGACGGGTATGAGTAACGAGGCAGGAGATCAAGATGAAAGGAATGAAGGGGTGGCCACTAGCTAGGTAAAGGAGCGGGGGAGATAAAGGAGGAGGTAGACAGATGGGGAGTGAAAAAGACGGGAAGAGATGAAGAAACAGAGAGATGAGGTTAGAGAGGTGACAAAAAAGACAAAGGGATTACCTGGAACGTGAGTAGCTTTCACACTTGTGTCAGTACAGTACTTACAGTGTCTCCATCTTCAGGATGTATTGTCGTCTTCATCTTATAAACTTTAATGATGTCATCTCTGTTAATCAGGACGTTTGATTGACATCCTGCATGGGCGGGGCCAGCGTGGCCTCCAGGCCTTCATGGAGTCTTTGGAGTTCTACCACCCCGAGCAATACACTCAGCTCACTGGACAACAGCCCACCCAGCGCTGCTCCATCATCTTGGGTGAGGATTTGTCCCCAAATATCCCCCTTCCACTCCTGTATGACCTGTGTTCCCCCATTTACATCCACTGCTGTTTCCCCACCAGATGAGGAGGGTCCAGAGGGCCTGACTCAGTTCCTGCTGCTTGAGGTGCGTAAGCTGAGGGAGCAGCTGCGGGGGAGCCAAGTGTGTGAGCGCCGCCTGTCCCAGCGTTGCCGTGTGGCCGAGGAGGAGCGCAGCCGGGCTGAACGCAAGACACTGGACCTACGACATGACCGGCTGCAGATGGAGAGGTACACCACACGGAACCACATATACAGGGCTTAAAGCACTGTGAGACAAATGACAGTATGAGAAGCATTAAAGTTTGATTCATTGAACTTCACAGGTAAAACCACACAAACATCTGGTTGTTATCCACAGGGCCCAACAATGTGCACTACACCCAAGGTGAATGACAGTATTTAGACTGGAATTTGAAACATCGAGAATGATATACATAAACTACATTCATGATGAGCCATGGTCCATGGCTGTCATACATTTCTTTAATAGGGATGTACAGTTTCTATGTCCAGTGTACTGAGAGCTGGCTGAATGTGTCTCCCACAGGCTGCGTCAGGACTGGGAGGCAGGCAGCAGGGAGTTGGGCCGGCTGAAGGACAGGCACCTGGAACAGGCTGTGAAATACTCTCGTGCCCTGGAGGATCAGGCCAAGGCCTCCGCACGTGAGAGAGAGCTACTGGAACAGGTATAGAGAGGAGAGGGGGACAAGGGGTCTGATGGGTTGTTGAAGGAGAGGGAGGGTGACTGGGACAGAAGAAAGCAGCTGGTGAAAGATAAAAGGATGGATGGAGGGTATACATTTTTTTGAAAGAGCTGTTGGGACATGCCTTTATAGGAAGCCTTTCCCTGGTAGGATTCCCTTGTAATACTCTTACTCAACCTTTTCTACAGATGGAGCAGCTGAAGACCAGACTGATGGAGGCAGAGAAAGAGACTGACAGTAGTCCTGTCTCTATTGCTCCAGTCAGAAGGAACAGGAGTGTCGCCCATCGGACGAACGACGCCCCCGCTGTTCCCGAGAAGAGGGAGAAGCCACTGCAGCACATTGACATTCAGAAGTCAGGTCACATTGAAACACAGGTAGAGCCACCACTCAGAGTGAATCTGATTCAGGTCACATTGAAACACAGGTAGAGCCACCACTCAGAGTGAATCTGATTCAGGTCACATTGAAACACAGGTAGAGCCACCACTCAGAGTGAATCTGATTCAGGTCACATTGAAACACAGGTAGAGCCACCACTCAGAGTGAATCTGATTCAGGTCACATTGAAACACAGGTAGAGCCACCACTCAGAGTGAATCTGATTCAGGTCACATTGAAACACAGGTAGAGCCACCACTCAGAGTGAATCTGATTCAGGTCACATTGAAACACAGGTAGAGCCACCACTCAGAGTGAATCTGATTCAGGTCACATTGAAACACAGGTAGAGCCACCACTCAGAGTGAATCTGATTCAGGTCACATTGAAACACAGGTAGAGCCACCACTCAGAGTGAATCTGATTCAGGTCACATTGAAACACAGGTAGAGCCACCACTCAGAGTGAATCTGATTCAGGTCACATTGAAACACAGGTAGAGCCACCACTCAGAGTGAATCTGATTCAGGTCACATTTAAACACAGGTAGAGCCACCACTCAGAGTGAATCTGATTCACCCTCTGAGTTTGTGATGTTTTCCCGCTCCGACGGTGCTGCTCTAACTCTTGTATTGTTCCGTTTTGACCTCAGGCTCTGTTGGACATCCTGAAGCAGGACCGCAGGGAGGCAGCAGAGCAGAGACACGAGCTGTGTGGCAACATCGCCAGATTACAGGGAGAGCTGGAGAGCTCTGAGGATTTCAGGGACAAGGTGAGAGCAGAGAAAGAGCCTTTTCACACCATTCTGTCCCATTATTCACTCTCAGAAGTCACTGAGCTGGTGACCGTTTTTCAAGTTGTCTTTGTTAAGGTTTCATAAAGTGTTAAAACATGCCTCTTGTATATCAACACAATTGTATTATTCTGTCTTTGATGGTATGGTGTGTTGTGTTGTGAAGCTGGAGTCTCAGTGTGAGCAGCTGCAGCTGAAGGTGAGGACTCTGCAGCTGGACTGGGAGACGGAACAGAAAAGGAGCATTTCCTACTTCAACCAGATTATGGAGCTGGAGAAGGAGAGGGACCAGGTCAGTAGGTCTGAGTAGAGATACGGGTTAGAATCAACGAATCAATGTACGGTAAGGTTTTTGTTTCTGTTGGTTTAAATAGTTCATGGCTGTTTGGACACTGAATGCACATGCACAGAGGAATGTTGAGGTCGGAGTGTTTGAGGCCTTTTTGCAGGATAATATAAGGTCTTTCTCTGCATAGTTGCACCATTACTCACTGTAATACATCATTTTTGTCTAGTCGCGCAGGTGTTTCCACTACTCAGTGTCTCCCCCACTCAGTGTCTTGTCTGTCTCCTCATAACTCATCTCTCTGGCACCTTCTCTCCTCCTCCCTCTGATACTGTAAATCCTTCAGGCTCTGCGCAGTCGAGACAGCCTGCAGTTGGAGTATACTGACTGCCTATTGGACAAGAACCGCCTGCGTAAACGCATCGCAGAGCTGCAGGCCAATCTAGAGCAGCAGCAGAGAGAGCTGGAGAAAGAGAAGGACAGGAGCAGGGAGCAGAGTTCGCCCTGTATGCACTGTGTGAGTCTCAGCTACTGTATATACACACATACTGTGTACACACTTTTGAATATACTTGCACAACACAAGTGTGTTTTCCCTATTCTGTCAGTTTCACACACTCACAAAAATATGATAATCAAATTACAGTGTGGACCTGTTAGCCTTCTCCTGTACTCTTCTAATGTGATTGTCTCTCTGTCCCTCTCCTAGTCTCACCTGTCTCTGTGCAGCGAAGACCAGTGCTTCGGACCCTGCTGCTCCCTAAACCTCAGCCCTCTGCCCAACGGCACTCACCAGCTGCTCTGCAAGGTCAGAGTTCATCGCCATCTTATCATCTTCATTGGCAGCAGCTAGAATATTAGCAACGTTGTAGTGTTACCATCAACAGCAGCCACAACATTTATCTCTTCATAATCATGTGATAGATAGTCCTTGAGGAGTGTGGCAGTGTTGCTGTCCAACCTGTCTTTTCATTTGACTCATTTACAGAGTTAAGTAGGTACCATTGAGCTGATCCCCATAATAATAATGATCATTTTACTTGGCATGGTTATTCATGGTCTACTTACAGAGAATATTATTTTTTAGATCAGGGTGAAGCAAGAGATATTATGTTTAATGTATTGTTTATTTCACTTTTGTTTTTTACCTACTTCACTTCTTTGGCAATGTTAACATGTGTTTCCCATGCCAATAAAGCCCCTTGAACTGAATTGATGTTGCCAGAGAGGAATTTGTGTAACTGTCAGCATGTTGGTACCTGTAGGATACCTTTCAGTGAACAGATGTTGATGATGTCTCTGTTTTCATTTCTGTGTCACAGTCTCCCTCTACAGACCAAACCCATGACCACTCCGAAGGTAAGCCTATATTTCAATTCAAATCAAATGTTATTTGTCACATACACCTAATACAACAGACCTGCAGTAAAATTCTTACTTACAAGCCCTTAACTAACAATGCCGTTTTAAGAAAAATAGCAACAAAAATAAGAAATAAAAGTAACAAATAATAAAAGAGCAGCAGTAAAATAACAATAGCGAGGCTATATACAGGGGGTAGAGTTGAGATGAATGCAGTGGTTCCCAACCAGGGGTACTTGGCCTATCCAAAGGGGTTACTTGAGAAGACTCATAAGACCATAGGCTTACTGGTAAATGCACACGAGGGGTACTTTAAGGGTACTCTGGGCAGAGCAAAATATACTTGGTGGTACAGTAACGGAAAAAGGTTGGGAACAACTGGATTAGGGGATTGGGGTTTTGCAAGGATAGCATTGAAGAAAAGAGCATTCCTGAGTTGATCCCTCTTTTTTTCCATGTTTGCTTTATTTATTCTACATTTTTACACCACTGTAGCTGACGAAGGATAACCCGTGTATTTGAACTACTGTTTGAATAAGACATGGTAGAAATATGGCCAAAACAAATGGCCAAAACAAATGTTTTTTTTTACAACTTTGATGAGAGAGGATAGGCTTAGACTTCTAAATACTTTCTTTTGTCTGCAGGTTCCCGCTCAAACTCAGAGGAGAATCTCTTGACACCAGTGAGTTGTTGAATTACTCCACAACACTTTGTGACATGCCAACATATCAAAGCATCATGTCTCATCTAGCATTCATCTGTATTATATTAACAAGTGTATTTTTCTCACTGAACAGTGTAGCTGTGAATACACGCAGTATACGTGGATTGTTGAATAATTAATTCACTTTTTCAAGTTGTCAAGGAGACAATGAATAGGTTTAAATTGTGGGCCTGCATCGATGCTTTAGTCATTCTCTATTTCCCTTCTTGTTTGTGTCCTGTGTGTTACAGACAGTGGACAGTGAGAGGGATGTTAACAGGCTCTCCATCTTCCCCTTCCCTCCCTGCATGAACTCCATCAACCGCAGGGTCAACATAGAGTATGTCATACCCATAGAATTAGGAAATAGAAGTATTATTAATTTAATAGGATATCTATGGTCATACCATAGCAGATCAACTTTTACATTGTTCTCTGATGTGGATATATCACTCTCTTAAATCCCATGTTATGCTGTACATGCATTTAAAACCAGATAAATGATGATAAACTCCTCTGTTTTCTTATCCCTTTACAGGTTTGACCTGGACTCCTGGGGCAGTGATGAGAATGAGAACCTCACAGGTTTGGTTCAACTCAGTACATCCCTCCTGTCTGTCTAAGTCTGGAGCGACCTGTAATACCTGTAACTCCGGCTAAGTATAGATGTGTGTAGCGATGTCTCATTATATTGTGTTTCAGGAGTCCAGAGTGAGGTCTCCCTGTCGCACTCCTGTAGCTCCCTGCATTCCCACTTCTTCCCCCCTGACCTCATCAACCTGCCCCCTGTCCCACCTCACAAACCCAACTACAGCAGTCTCGGGTAGGTCTCCATCTCTGTGCTGCCTACATCAGGGCAGCTAATCCAACGTAGTGTATGTACACATGCTAACCGTTCATGGTGTGAGATATAATCTTAACTGTATACTGATAAGTGTAATTACAATCTCTCTTTCCAATTTCTCTTTCAGTTTCGTGCCCCTGTCCCCCGTACCTAGTCCCCCCACTATGCCCAAAAGAGGAAGAGGCAGCCTGGCAGATGACATCACCATCATTGGGGGCAACCGCACAGGCATCTTTGTTAGCAGCGTCAGAGCTGGTTCTCCTGCTGAGCAGTGTGGTCTGAAGGAGGGCAGTGAGTTACTGGAGGTGAGAAACAGGCATACAGACAGATGGACAGGCAAACAGATAGTAGAAAATCAGCCACACAGGACTGGGTATAACTGTCTCTCTCCTCCCTGTCCAGCTGGAGAAGGTTCTGTTTGGTGGGGGCAGTGTGCTGATGGGCCAGTGCACTGGAGAGGTGGCCCACTTCTCTCTGCAGTGGTGGACAGAGCCCTCTTCTCTCAAACACCAGACCAACACAGAGGGTAAAGTTCTCTGAGACTGCTTTTACAGTTGTTTTCCTTGACTGATGTGCTTTTTCAGTACAGTACACCTTTATAGTGTATGGTCTTGGCCTTTATCCAGGCGTCAGACTGTTAATAGAACCAAAAAAGATAAAACAATAGAGTGTGTGTAACTAACTGCCCACCCCTTTTCCTCTTCTCAGCCTACTCCAAGTTATGTGCCCAGCTCCCTTCTCCTACCTTCCACGGTGCTGACTCCTTCTACGTGCGCGTCAACCTGGACCTGGACCCTCATAGCGACCTGCCCTGTCTGGGGGTGCGCTGTGATGACATAATACACGTCACTGACACCCGTTACAATGGGAAGTACCAGTGGCGCTGCACCCTGGTAAACCCCGGCACAGCCAAGCCCTTGCAGGCGGGGGTCATGCCCAATTACAACAGGTAAGGGAGAGGTGCCATGTACTGTAATAATACCTTTGTGACAGAGTTCAAATTAATGGGTTATATAATGTAAGACATTTTAATAAACATGAGAAGAAGATTAAACGTTCCATTAATCTATAACAGACAGTTGTGCAAATCTTTAGCTTTGTTAGACTGCACTCATAGACTGCATGGGACACGTAGTGATAAATGTGTATCCCCTAAATCTTTCTCTATCTCAGAGCCCAGCAGCTGTTATTGGTGAGGTTACGTACCATAGCCCTGGAGCAGAAGGATTTCAAGAAGAGAGTAAGTCTTCTCTTGTCCCTACTGTGTGTGAATCTCTGGTAACCAAGGGTAACCAGACTACTGATTCCTCCATTCCTCACTGTAGGTATCCAAGAAGGGCTCTGAACGTGTGCGATTGGTCAAGGCTGTGTCCCCCAGCTGTCGTGGGATTGGTTCCACCCCACAGGTCCTTTACACACTCAGCAACCGTAAGCTACTCCCATATGACTTTATTGATATTTTTGTTTGTAATTTGAAGACTATGGTAAGATAAAAATGCATGAACTTAAATGTGTGTGTGTGTGTCTTTGCTCAGGTCACGAGGAGCACCTGATTCCTTACAGTATGGTCCAGCCAATACAGGTCAAGACCAAACGGCCTGTCATCTTCTCCCCCTCCCTACTCTCTCGTGGCCTCATAGAGAGACTGCTTCAGCCAGCAAAGTCTGGACTGGACTTCAACACTTGCCAACCAGGTACACACACACACACACATGCAGACACGCACATGGTTATTTACACACTGTCACTACACACTCAAATTTCAGAAGCACTATGCTTGTTGTCCTTCTTGCATGGTCGGCTGTGTTTAAAAGTAATTACTTGTAGATATGTTGTCTCTCTACCACTTCTCATGGAGTGATGTATTTCAGAGCCAATCCAGGCCACAGAGAGAAATGATAAGAGTGTTTTCCTGCTAGATGCTTCCACCCCAGAGCAGGCTCTTGGAATCAGTCTGCAGTCTATTCAGGATGTAATAAGCCAGGTATACACTCATTCATTCATTCTCTCACTCACTCACTCACTCACTCACTCACTCACTCACTCACTCACTCACTCACTCACTCACTCACTCACAAACAAACAAACACTTCCCATGGGGCAAAAACTGGTTGTGTCAATTTGTATTTTTTATTTAACTAGGCAAGTCAGTCAAGAATAAATTCCTATTTACAATGACGGCCTACCCCGGCCAAACCCTCCTCTAACCCGGACGACGCTGGGCCAATTGTGGACCACCCTATGGGACTCCCGATCACAGCCGGTTGTTATACAGCCTGTAACCAGGGTCTGTAGTGAAGCCTCTAGCACTGAGATGCAGTG
Organism: Oncorhynchus keta; assembly: GCF_023373465.1. Taxonomy (NCBI): domain Eukaryota; kingdom Metazoa; phylum Chordata; class Actinopteri; order Salmoniformes; family Salmonidae; genus Oncorhynchus; species Oncorhynchus keta. The sequence continues at coordinate 26,761,629 of NC_068452.1, forward strand.
CCTTAGTCCGCTGTTACACTTGGGAGACCCACAATGTTGCTTCCACGATATTTCAATGAAAAAATGTTATCAAATTTATTTATATAGCCCTTCGTACATCAGCTGATATCTCAAAGTGCTGTACAGAAACTCCGCCTAAAACCCCAAACAGTAAGCAATGCAGGTGTAGAAGCAAGGTGGCTAGGAAAAACTCCCTAGGAAGAAACCTAGAGAGGAACCAGGCTATGAGGGGTGGCCAGTCCTCTTCTGACTGTGCCGGGTGGAGATTATAACAGAACATGGCCAAGATGTTCAAATGTTCATAAATGACCAGCATGGTCAAATAATAATAATCACAGGCAGAACAGTTGAAACTGGAGCAGCAGCATGGCCAGGTGGACTGGGGACAGCAAGGAGTCATCATGCCAGGTAGTCCTGAGGCATGGTCCTAGGGCTCAGGTCCTCCGAGAGAGAGAGAGAAAAAGAGAATTAGAGAGCATACTTAAATTCACACAGGACACCGGATAAGACAGGAGAAGTACTCCAGATATAACAAACTGACCCTAGCCCCCCTACACAAACTACTGCAGCATAAATACTGGAGGCTGAGACAGGAGGGGTCAGGAGACACTGTGGCCCCATCCGATGATACCCCCGGACAGGGCCAAACAGGAAGGATATAACCCCACCCACTTTGCCAAAGCACAGCCCCCACACCACTAAAGGGATGTCTTCAACCACCAACTTACCATCCTGAGACAAGGCCGAGTCTAGTCCACAAAGATCTCTGCCACGTCACAACCCAAGGGGGGGCGCCAACCCAGACAGGAAGATCACGTCAGTGACTCAACCCACTCAAGTGACGCACCCCTCCTAGGGACGGCATGAAAGAGCACCAGTAAGCCAGTGACTCAGCCCCTGTAATAGGGTTAGAGGCAGAGAATCCCAGTGGAAAGAGGGGAACCGGCCAGGCAGAGACAGCAAGGGCGGTTCGTTGCTCCAGAGCCTTTTCGTTCACCTTCACACTCCTGGGCCAGACTACACTCAATCATATGACCCACTGAAGAGATGAGTTTTCAGTAAAGACTTAAAGGTTGAGACCGAGTTTGCGTCTCTTTTTTGTGTTATGTAATGATGTTTAATTGACGGGGAAAAGATTTTATCTAAATCCAATGACATGGTGACATTTTTTGTTGATTTCACATTGAATTCATGTTGACAACTACACCTAATGTAAATCAAAACTAGATGTTGAATTGATGTCTGTGCCCAGTGGGTTACCTCTCCCATATCGGTTTCTGTGTCTTGTCTCATAGGACAAGCACTGTCTGTTGGAGCTGGGCCTGAGTAGTGTGGAGGGCCTTCTGAGGCAGGGGATCTACCCTATCGTCATTAATATCCGACCCAAGAACAAAAAACACAAGAAGCTAAAGTAGGTGCCTGACTGACTATCTGTATTTGTGTGTGTTTACAAGACACTTTTAGATCATAAGTTATTCTATTTTTGTAGCTGTATGTTCTCTAATCCAATTTATAAACAGTAGTTACAAAGTCTTATCTATTTTGCCCCATTGACAGGAAATTGCTGACCGGGCGAGGGGAGGATGGCGTGATGCAGGAGGTGTGTCAGGCGGACGAGCAGCAGCTGGAGACCCTGCCCCTGCTCTACCACACTTTGGAATCCAGCACCTGGAGCTGCACCGAGGATCTGCTTCTCGCCATACGCAATGTCATCCACAGCCAGCAGAAGGCACTGCTGTGGGTTGAGTTGGAAAGGCTCCAATAGATCCCAATGTTATCACCCAGTTTTATTGTTGTACTTAGCTAAATTTGATACAATTAAAGATACATTTCACACACACCCATATAGATACCAAGTTCTACCACTGTAAATGTGAAGTTTCATGTTCATATGATGAATTTAACCTTACAAGCTCAGTAGTAACGTGTCTTTATGTTTTAATGTTGTATTTCTTGTCTACCTATGCTAAACATCAGCATTAAACAACCTTCATTAGTTAACAGAGCATCTTTTTAAATTCTTGAATAATTTATAATAATACATGGAATTTGTATAGCGCTTTTCTAACACCCAAAGACAATAATATGAGTAGTTAGGGTTTGCCTACATTTGCCCTTGGTCGCTAGTCACAATACAATAGCTTTTGAAAGTTCTTCTAAAAATAAAGTGCATAAACTGCTTTATAGTTAGGAAAAACTTTGGCCTTTAGAATGTTGCTTTCAATACAACTGGAAACTCAGAAAAAACGAGAGCTTAAAGGCGTTGCATGTCAATACGTCGTCTGCATTGACCATACAGTATTTACTGCAATGCGGTATCTGCAAAAGTCAGCGCAAACATATTTTTTGGCGATTTGCAGAGCAGCCCAGAGCTGTTATGAAGGAAGTTGTCAAGAAAGTGTGTTTGTGTATATCTAGGAAATCTACTGTCAACCAATCAACCCTCCACTCACTTTGACCTCTGCATGCCTCTGGAGACTCTGAAATTGCATCACACCATCCATATGGTACCTTAGACCACATTTCGGATCAAGCATGATGATACCGCAGAGGTATAATAATCCCCAATATTTGGAACCAAGGACTGATCACCCCAATCCACAAAAGTGGAGACTAATTTGACCCCAATAACTACCGTGGAATATGCGTCAACAGTAACCTTGGGAAAATCCTCTGCATTATCATTAACAGCAGACTCGTACATTTCCTCAATGAAAACAATGTACTGAGCAAATGTCAAATTGGCTTTTTACCAAATTACCGTACAGCAGACCGTGTATTCACCCTGCACACCCTAATTGACAACCAAACAAACCAAAACAAAGGCAAAGTCTTCTCATGCTTTGTTGATTTCAAAAAAGCATTCGACTCAATTTGGCATGAGGGTCTGCTATACAAATTGATGGAAAGTGGTGTTGGGGGTAAAACAAACAACATTATAAAATCCATGTACACAAACAAGTGTGCGGTTAAAATTGGCAAAAAACACACACATTTCTTCACACGGGGTAGTGGGGTGAGACAGGAATGCAGCTTAAGCCCCACCCTCTTCAATATATATATCAACAAATTGGCGCGGGCACTAGAAAAGTCTGCAGCACCCGGCCTCACCCTACTAGAATCCAAAGTCAAATGTCTACTGTTTGCTGATGATCTGGTGCTTTTGTCACCAACCAAGGAGGGCCTACAGCAGCACCTAGATATTCTGCACAGATTCTGTCAGACCTGGGCCCTGACAGTAAATCTCAGTAAGACCAAAATAATGGTGTTCCAAAAAAGGCCCAGTCACCAGGACCACAAATACAAATTCCATCTAAACACTGTTGCCCTAGAGCACACAAAAAACTATACATACCTTGGCCTAAACATCAGCGCCACAGGTAACTTCCACAAAGCTGTGAACGATCTGAAAGACAATGCAAGGAAGGCATTCTATGCCATCAAAAGGAACATAAATTTCAACATACCAATTAGGATCTGGCTAAAAATACTTGAATCAGTCATAGAGCCCATTGCCCTTTATGGTTGTGAGGTCTGGGATCCGCTCATCAACCAAGACTTCACAAAATGGGACAAACACCAAATTGAGACTCTGTATGCCGAATTCTGCAAAAATATCCTCTGTGTACCACGTAAAACACCAAATAATGCATGCAGAGCAGAATTAGGCCGATACCCACTAATTATCAAAATCCAGAAAAGAGCCGTTAAATTCTACAACCACCTAAAAGGAAGCGATTCCCAAACCTTCCATAACAAAGCCATCACCTACAGAGAGATGAACCTGGAGAAGAGTCCCCTAAGCAAACTGGTCCTGGGGCTCTGTTCACAAACCCCAGGACAGCAGCACAATTAGACCCAACCAAATCATGAGAAAACAAAAAGATAATTACTTGACACAATGGAAATAATTAACAAAAAAACAAAAAAACTAGAGCAAACTAGAATGCTATTTGGCCCTAAACAGAGAGTACACAGCGGCAGAATACCTGACCACTGTGACTGACCCAAACTTAAGGAAAGCTTTGACTATGTACAGACTCAGTGAGCATAGCCTTGCTATTGAGAAAGGCCGCCGTAGGCAGACATGGCTCTCAAGAGAAGACAGGCTATGTGCTCACTGCCCACAAAATGAGGTGGAAACTGAGCTGCACTTCCTAACCTCCTGCCCAATGTATGACCATATTAGAGATACATATTTCCCTCAGATTACACAGATCCACAAAGAATTCGAAAACAAATCCAATTTTGATAAACTCCCATATCTACTGGGTGAAATGCCACAGTGTGCCATCACAGCAGCAAGATTTGTGACCTGTTGCCACGAGAAAAGGGCAACCAGTGAAGAACAAACACCATTGTAAATACAACCCATATATACTTATTTATTTTTATATTTTGTCCTTTAACCATTTGTACATTGTTAAAACACTGTATATATATATATATATATATATATATATATATGACATTTGTAATGTCTTTATTGTTTTGAAACTTCTGTATGTGAAATGTTTACTGTTAATATTTATTGTTTATTTAATTTTTGTATATTATCTACCTCACTTGCTTTGGCAATGTTAACAAGTGTCGGAGCTCTCGAAAGTCCCCCTCGTTCACGAGATGGAATTCCAAATTGGATGACCGTTCAAATATATTTTTCCCGTTTGGCTCGTTTTTTTCGAGTTCCCAGTTGTTTCCAACGGACTGATGTCGGAAGTAGGAGATTTCCGAGTTACCAGTTTTGAACACCGCATTCATGTTGACGCGCAATTTTGCATTTGACTAGGATATTTGGTGCATTATTCCTCAAGTGACTTGCCAAGTTAAATAAAGGTTAAATAAAAAAAATAAAAACGGAATAAATATGCTTGAGGACGAATTGTTTGTCTTTGAGACGTTAGGTACATCATTGAAGTATCCCTACTGTTGACCAATCGCCGATGAGGGGGCGTATAGACTTCATCGACCGACTTCCGCTTGCCTCGAGAGAAAATAATGGTGTGCCTGAACTGCGGAAAAAAAACATGCCGAGGTCCAGAACAAACAAAAACGTCACAAAATGTCATCATAATATATGCACTAACAGTTCCGTCTGGGAAGCATGCGGACGCCACTAGGCAACAAAAGAGAAAAGCAACAACATGAGGAAACGTCACATAACAAGAGGGTATAAATAAGCAGTCAAATGAGGCTGGTATTTTGAGGTCAGTCTTATGATACAGATAATACTTTGTGTTCTGGAAAAGGTATGATGAAGAGAAGAGAGTGAATGCATTGATTATACTTATTATTATCTCATTCGGGAGCAGACTGTAAACCAAAGATGAGAAATTACTAAATCATTGATGAGTTTTTGTTTTGCAATATCTAAGTTCACTGAGTTGTGGCAGAGGTTGTTCAGTTTCCACTGTCTAGTTATGGTCCTGGACTGTTGCTTTGGCTTAACTTTTTCTACCAAACTCGAGAAGTGTCATCTCTGATAACACTCTGGCTAATTGGATGTAAATGACGTCACGCTTAGGCGAGAATACGCCCCCTTGCTGCAGAGTGCAGATATCCATTCAGCCCCCCTCCCTCTGGTCAACAACACAAGCTGCACAGAGAAGCAAAATGGCCGATAGTAAACTAACCGACCTCACAGCGCTTTGCAACCACCAAGATGTTATACATGTGTAGTTGACAGCGAAAACTACATTCGTACGAAAGGATATACGTTAACTGAATTTCTCGATTGTTAACATTTCGCCTTTTGGTGATGTTATTTCTTATTTGGTTTAGCCTTGAACTACCGTTAGATTGCTAAACTATCTTTAGCTAAACAGGTCTGCAAGAATTTCACAAAGTACTTTATGTTTGATTCCTGAGGTGAGTAACACACATTATTTCACACGATGTAACGTTAGGTTGTTCATTACAATGTTGTAAATTGTGTGTGCTATTTTTTTCTATCCATGTTAAGTTATAAGCGATAGCTAGTTAACGTCAGTGAGCTAAGTTAGCTACAGAGAACGTCACTGAAGTTTTATCGTAGCTTCTTTGGCCTTGTCAGTCACTTCAGTCCAAAAACGACAGTTGATTGTACAGACAAGTCATGCTGTGTGTGTGTGTGTGTGTGTGTGTGTGTGTGAATAATTGAGAAACACACAATTCAATTAACATTGCTATTTTGATAGGCACGGAATACTCAACTCAGCTAATCAACAGTATATATGTGTAGCCGATATATGGATGTTTATTTTTAAACGATTTATGGAGCTTAGCTTTGGGAGCTGGTTAGCAAGCCGGCAGCTGTACGTCGTGTTCCCTACAAGGCTTTACCTTTTGAGCGGCAGTTAACGACGTCAGTCGCTCGCACTAAAGGGGTATCTTACAGCTAGTTAATGTCCATACTATATTAACAATTTAGCTAGCCAGGGTAACACACGTTTGTGTCGTTGCGTGACTTTGTTCTGGCGGAGTCTGTTTCGTCCGTTTTTTTCCAAGTCCAACGCCACCGGGTGTCCAGCTTGGGGCTACTCTGTACTCGAGCTCGAGGCTGGAATAGGCCTTGGCAAACGTCAGCGAGATACCACCAGGCAAGCTTCTGCTAGCTGATTTGTATTAAGTGGCACTTACTAGCATAATGTAACGTTAGCTATTAACGGAATAGTTTTTTATTTAATGCCGCGTATAGATCCACATAACACAGTATAAATAGTTTTTTTTTGTACTCCAACATTAGATTGCTTGCTAGCTAGTTCTTTACCTCTGACAAATGTGAGCGGCTTAACTTGACTGCTGTCCTTAAATTGTATTTACAGACTAGACTACCACTACACAATTTGGACAAGCTCTTGTCCAAATTGCCAAAATGCCTCCCATAGCGAAAACTTGCATTGTTTTTGTTTCCCATACATGCACTCAAAAGACCACATTTTCAGCTTACTAGCGTTTTCATTGGAGCGCTTTTGTAAAGCTGAGTCAAACAGGGGGACTAAAACTAAATGCCACCCCGTGATACCTGACCCATCTAGCCAACTAGCTCGCTCTATCCTGCACACACTCACCTTCTCGCCATCTCTACTAGCTCGCTAGGCCTTGACCTACGTGACAATTAAATATTTCTACCAGCAAACGGGTTCTCTTATCTATCAGTCAGGTACTGCCCAGTCTTACATTTCCTCTCTGTTGGTGTGCATGTGTTGCATGTTTGGAGTTGTAATTGTTTGCTTGAAAATGAATAATTCAGGGTGGCTACCACAGACTATTGCCAAGGTTGTGTCTGCTTACTACTATAGTTCTGACAACCTTAACTAATTGTGTAAGAGTTAAATTTGATAAACTGTTGCTAAAACGTTTTTAGGCAAGTTGCAGCAAATGTGTGTAACTTGATGTTGATGCCTGTTGCCCAATGTCAATGCCCACATCCATTTAAATGTGTCCAGATAAGAGAATCAGGAAAGGGAACAGCAGTTCATGGAAGACAAGAAAAAGAAGAAAGAGGATAAAAAGAAAAGGGAATCTTCCCAGAAGGTATATAATATCCACTTTTCATCAGGAAGTTAGGCCTACATAATTCAGAATGCTCTGGTCTGTTCCTCAAAACAGAATTGTCTGGTGTTTGATCCAGTTTCATGGCCCATTGAAAGTCAGAGCCACACCGTTCCGGTCGTGTTTTAGTTGTAGTCGTGACGGCAATAATGAGTTACTTGGCCTGCGCTCCAAAGTTGCTTGTGGTATTAGCGCTTGACATTCATTACAATCATATGTGGGCTGTTTCATGGCACTGACGGTCTTCTATACTTTCAGGTGACTGAACAAAAAGTCAAAGGTATGTTTTTTTGTTGTTGTAGTCCTGTGTATACAGTACCAGTCAAAAGTTTGGATAAGTCTACTCATTCAAGGGTTTTGATTTATTTTTCTAAATTGTAGAATAATAGTGAAGTTGTCAAAACTCTGAAATAACTCATGGAATCATGTAGCAACCAAAGTGTTAAACAAATCAAAATATATTATTTATATTTTAGATTCTTCAATGTAGTCACCCTTTGCCTCAGAGCTTTGCACACTTGACATTCTCTCAACTAGCTTCACTTGAAATGCTTTTCCAACAGTCTTGAAGGAGTTCCCACATGCTGAGCACTTGTTGGCTGCTTTTCCTTCACTCTGCGGCCTAACTCATCCCAAACTATCACAATTGGTTTGAGGCCAGGTGAGCTGATGCAGCACTCAATCACCCCCCTTCTTGGTCAAATAGCCCTTACACAGCCTGGAGGTGTGTTTTGGGTCATTGTCCTGTCCCTCTAAGCGCAAACCAGATGGGATGGCGTGTTGTTGTGGTAGCCATGCTGGTTAAGTGTGCCTTGAATTCTAAATAAATCTGTGTCACCAGCAAAGCACCACCACCTCCATGCTGCATGGTGGGAACCACGCATGTGGAGATCATCCATTCACCTACTCTGTGTCTCATGAAGTCACGGCGGTTGGGACCAAATATCTCAAATTTGGACTCTACACCAAAGGACAGATTTCCACCTGTCTAATGTCTATTGCTCGTGTTTCTTGGCCCAAGCAACTTTCTTCTTATTGGTGTCCTTCAGTAGTGTTTTTATATATTTTATTTTAGTTATTTAACTGGGCAAGTCAGTTTTGAACAAATTCTTATTTACAATGACTGCCTAACCCGGGCAACGCTGGGCAAATTGTGCGCCTGTTTCTTTGCAGGAAATCGAAACATGAAGGCCTGATTCACACAGTCTCCTATTTGGGCTGCAATCTGAGATGCAGTTAACTCTAATTAACTTATTCTCTGCAGCAGAGGTAACTCTGGTGGTCCTCATGAGAGCCAGTTTCATCATAGATCTTGATGGTTTTTGACTGCACTTAAATATTCTTTGTGTTCTGTATTGACTGACCATGTCTAAAAGTAACAGTGGACTTTCATTTCTGTTTGCTTATTTGAACTGGTCTTTTACCAAATAGGTCTTTGGTCTTGGTCTTTTACCAAATAGGGTTATCTTCTGTGTCACAACACAACTGATTGGCTCAAATATATTAAGAAGGAAAGAAATTCCACAAATTAACTTTTAATTGAGTCCAGGTCACTACCTCATGAAGCTGGTTGAGAGAATGCCATGATAGCTTTGCGCAAAAGGTGGCTTCTTTGAAGAATCTGAAATGGAAAAATCGAAATTGTATTTTTTTTTTCTGATTCCATGTGTTTATTTCATAGTTTTGATGTCTTCACTGTTATTCTGCAATGTAAAAATCTAGAAAAACCCTGGAATGAGTAGGTGTCTAAACTGTTGACTGGTACTGTACATTGTAACACCCCTTCCATTCAAACAAGATAAGGATGAGGGAGGAAATAGTCAAGTTTATATTATGTTACATAGCATTAGGATGCATTCCAGCTTTGACTTTATTGACGTGCTTCATTCATTTCATTTTCTTTAAGTGCCCGAATTAACCAAGGCCACCTCCACGCAGTCACTAGCCACTCCTGGCTCTGTGTCTCCCAGCCCTGGCCCCACTCCACCCTCGTCCCCCTGCCCTGCAACTGGGTTCGCTGTTCCTACGGGCGGGAACAATGCAAACCGGGCGGCTGTGGCCAACGGACAGCCCCCCACCGGAACTCAGCGCTATATGCCCAGAGAGGTGCCCCCACGATTCCGCTGTCAGCAGGACCACAAAGTGCTTCTGAAGAGGGGCCAGCCACCACTGTCCTGCATGCTGCTGGGGGGAGGCAGCTGTAGGGGAGACACACCCCCTCTTTCACAGGGAGATGCCCCCAGTGCAACCACATCTGGATCCACAGGTGGGTCAACATTGAAATTAAAGGATGTGGTTTGGATCTGAAGTTGGCAGCAAAACGAATATTCGTCCAAGTGTAATTAACATGCTGTTTTAACCTTAACACGGTCCTCAAATTAACAAAGTATGTTTGCTCATTATCTACAGATCCCAATCTGGGTTCTCCTTCACCGCCCCACTCCTCACCCTCATCTTCAGTCGCTGCTTCTTCAACTTATGCAAATTCCACATGGGGGGTGGGCTCTGGCAGCCAGCCCCCTTTTCAGGGCTGGGAGAAGGTGATAGTGGATGGGAGTGACCTTGAAGAGTGGCCCAGCATCGTGGGTGGGGATAGAGTGGGTACCGAGGGAGCAGAGCTGGATGGCCCCAACAGCAGTGCCTCACGGACTGACAAATGCACCCAACAGCATCTGAGGGCAGGAGCTGGGAGTTCAGATATTCCCTCCCCACCCCACTCTTCCCCCTCGTCACTCACTGAATGTGTCGTGTCTGGTGTTGTGTGGGGCTCTTCCAGTCAGCCTGGAATTGGAGTGGCAGCTGCAGCAACAGAGGGGCTAGTGCTCAACAATTCCAAAGTCTCCTTTCTTCCTGGGGCTCAGGAGAGCCCTCTCAGTGGAATTCCTGGTGCCAACTTCAACCCTAATGCCAACCCTTCAGCCTGGCCTGCCCTTGTGCAGGATGGAACGACAGGGGTTGGTGCAGCTACCACTGAAGCTGTGCCGTCATCCATCACAACATCCTTCTCTGCCAGTACCACCCATACTCATCCACTCTCCTTTGTGAATCAAGCTAGCCATCAGCACCAACTCCATGAAATGCCTGCCACGGATGGAGCAAATCTCCATGGGGACTGGGGGGGCTTGGGGCCAGAGCTTGGAGAAGGACCAAATCAAGGAGGCAGAGAACTTGTGGACAGTGGGGTTGTTGGAGAGAGCGGGAATCTCTCTGCTTCGTCATCCTCCTCCACAACCTCTTCCTCTTCATGGCGAGACTTGCCTCCCCCCTCTAACCTCAACACAGGTGCCTCTAAGACTGATGGGTGGGACAGATTAAGTGGAGATGCAGCTCAGGGGGAGGAGGCAAACGTGTGGGGCTTTGGCAGCCAAGCTGAGAAAGCTGGGTTGGCAGGAGATGAGGCATGGGTCAGGGGAAGTGATGTTAGCTCAAATACCCCAGTGGTATCTCAGGGAGCGTGGGATGGGGCTACAGAGGAGGGTTGGGGCGGTACACAGAGGTCGACAGGTGTCAGGGGTTCCAGCAACCCAGCAATAGGAAGTAGCGGTGGAGGCGAGAGCAGCAGCAGCAGTTTTTGTGATGGCGGCATATCCCAGGATTCTGCCTCACCAACATTTGCTACTATGACAACTGCTTGGGACAATCAGAAAGGGGTTGGTGCTGTGGGGGAATGGGCAGGTCAAGGTGGCAGAGGAAGTGGAGGCCCCTCATGCTCTAGTGGAGCAGGGTCCAGGGCTGGGAGTCACAATCGGCACCAGGAGCATTCCCGCCACCGCTCCAGCAACCCACCCCCCAACCCTGAAGTGGCCTTACAGAGCATGCTCAGCCGGTCGGACCTGGATCCTAGGGTGTTGTCCAACACCGGATGGGGGCAGATCCAGGTACAGCAGAATGTGGCCTGGGACCTGGATACAGGATCAGCCAGTCAAAATGAGGGAAGCAGTTCCCCTGCATTTCCATCTCAAGCCGTTAATTCTACTGGTCGATCTTCTACTTACCCCGCAAGCAACAGCACAATGACTACTGATCCATCTGCTGGGGCCCACATGCCTACTATGAACACTGGTCCTGGCCCTGGCCCTGTACCTTCAAAGGGCGGCTGGGATGACGAGTCAAATTGTGCTCCACCATCCAACATGGGTAATTCTGATTCCTCCAGGATGCCAGTGGAAGATATTAATGGCAGCCAGGGAAAGACAAGTGGAGCATGGGGCGACGTTGGTACTTCAGAGAGCCATGTCAAAGGCTGGGGCAGTGAGGAGCGGGAGGGGAGAGACCGCAGAGGAAGTAACTGGAGAGATTTCGGAGACCGGGGTGGTGGAAGAGGGAGTGGCTGGGGAAGTGGTCAGGAGGACAAGGGGACTGCAGGGGGTTGGAAAGAGATGGGTAGGGAGGGAGGTGGATGGGAACAAAGAGGGGGCGGCAACTGGGCGCAGCGTGAACCCAAGACAGTCAGTGGAGGCTGGGGGGAAGGTAGGGGCAGAAGTGGAGGCAACACAGACAGGGGATTTTGGGGTAACATCGATGAGGGAGGCCCACAGAGGAGTTGTGGAGGTGACATGGGTGGCAAACCGCACCAGGACTGGTGCATGAAGCCGCATTCAGCACAGATACCAAACAGCCAAGCGGCAACACTGAAAGCCCCAAATAAACAGCAACACCAATCGCAGACCCAACAGCCACCAGGAGGTTTGGGCAGGTCAGGAGGTCCTCCCACCCAGAATCAGAACCAAAGCTCGGGCTGGACTGCTGACCCCATCCCTCAGAACCCTGTCGGGCCTGCTGAGGCCCCTGAACCAAGCGGGTGGGAGGAGCCCTCCCCTCAGTCCATCAGCCGCAAGATGGAGATTGACGATGGCACTTCAGCCTGGGGAGATCCCACCTGCTACAACAGCAAGAATGTGAACCTGTGGGACAAAAATAGTGCCCCCTCTGGTCCTCCACTGACACTTCAAGGCCAAACTCAACAGGGTCCACCTACATCTGTACAACAGCCCCCACCAAGGAGACAGCCTGCGATCCCAGCTAACCGGGACTCAAACCCTGGCAATGCACCTGGAATGGGTAAGCTATGCCTGACTTATTCCTTCAAAGACCAACCACTTGCATTTCTGTCAGATTCTTTAATATGGTCTTCTCTGTATTACCAGGCCCAGGTATGTGGGGAGGGGGTGGCAACCTCGTTGGACAATCTGTGGATAATGGCACTGCTTCCTGGGGGCAAACTTCTGCTGCACCATCTGGCTGGGGAGACCCAGATAACTCAAGCAAAGCTGCTGGTTGGGGAAACCCCTCATCTAAATCTTGTAAGACACTTCAAGGAGTTTTCATTGTAAGGCAAATGTGTTGTTGGTGGTTACTCCTTAGGACATTGCATGACCCCTTTTTGCATGTCCCATAGGCTCAAAGTCAGTGCAAGAGAGCTGGGGCAAAGGAGAGGGCCCAGTTCCAGCCTCTCGACACTCCAGTTGGGATGAGGAGGAGGACATTGGTGGAGTTTGGAACAGCACAGGCTCACAGACCAGCAGCAACTACAACTCTGGTGGCTGGGGGCAAGGCCCTGGGGGAAAGAGAGGCAACAGCAAGGTATGTTGTGATTAGGGTCTGCTTGCTAAATTTAGTTTTTATATCCTAATCTGTAGAACTATGATAGACATCTCTCTGAGGGATTATGTTTAGCTACATTGCATGTGTGTTTGTTCCCTAAAGGGTGGAGGTGGAGACAATTGGATGAACCCAATGACACGACAATTCCAAAATATGGGACTCATGGTAAGCCCTATTAATTATGTCTCGGAAGAAAGGATGGTGACGATGCATTTTCTGTTGAAGGATAGGTAGCATAAATAAAGGACATGGATTCGCATTAGAATACTCATCAAAAGTCCAAGTACAAAGTTACACCTACCTCACTTTTCAATTTCTCGAGTTATTACATAGAACTGATCAGAATGCCGAAGTCGTGTCGGAAAAGCATTTGCGGGGTGTGACATAATATGGAGGACCCGGCAAGCCAGTCTATTCCCTATAATGCAAGCCCTCTGCCTATTGGCTACTTAACTTATCCAAGCCTGTCTCAAAATACAACACTACCCCTTTAAGACAAAAAAGCTCTCTACCTGACTGGTCTTTCAAAGGTGTCTAGAAATGTACATGTTTTGTTCTCTTGTAGGAAGCAATCACTCCCCTATTACCGACCTATAAATGATCTATAACTGGGCTAATAATTTACTAACTAGCGAAGGAGCTCCCGAGCGGTCTAAGGCACTTAATCTCAGTGCAAGAGGCTTCGCTACAGTACCTGGTTTGAATCCAGGCTGTATCACATCCGGCCGTGATTGGGAGTCCCATAGGGGGGTTTGGCCGGAGTAGGCCGTCATTGTAATTAAGCATTTGTTCTTAAATGACTTGCCTAGTTAAATAAAGGATGAAACAAATATGAACAAAATGTGCACCTGGCTACATGCAACTCTCGCTTTGATCTCAAAACAACTCCATCTACTCATGACCGCTCATGCCGTAAACACAGTCCAGTTCAAAGTAAATGGCACAGATCCATATATGGCAATGGTCTATTTGCAAATAGAGCTACTGCAGCTCTGATTTGTTTATGCCGCCCCGGGCTGTGTAGCTTACGGGCTGACTAGTGAGTGTCAATGCAATAGTATTCTACTCCGATGCGTTCTGCCTACATAAAAATCTTGTTTCGGTATGTTGCATTGAACGTGGCTAATATTTCATTGATTCGATCACAATTACTACAGTAAAGGGATACATTGATAGTGTTAACAAGGAAAACTTTAGGACAGTGGTCATTCATTACTGGTGCAGTGCCTGTTGTAGCACTGAGTGGAAATGGGAAGATCACTCATTTTATGGCTTTTAAAAGTATTGAATAGACCTATAGTGCCCTTGATTTGCTCTCTGGGCCCACCGGGAAGGCAGAGATTGTGCCTTAAGACACATAAAATAGTTAAAAATGGCAACACTTCTCCTACCTGGCGCACAGGGCAGCTGAATCTGGTTTGCTTACTGGCAACTGCGGTAAAAATAGTAATACAATGCTTTATCATTAGGTTTTTAGTTGGCGATCGACTAGCAATGCCAACACGATCAACCGGTCGATAATGATTGACCAGTTGGTGACCACTCAACTTTCTAGAGCAGTGAAGTTATATCTTGTGCATCTGTGGGCTGATATTTCTGCGCGGCAGTCCCGGGGAGCTGTGCGGCATGCGGTGCAGCTTAGAGGGAACATTTGGTTAGCACTGCTTGAGTCAGCCAGTTGCTGTCAACACCTATCTTACAGCTACATTAAAGTAAACTAAAGTTTTAGAAATACATAATGTCCAGTTATCAAATAATGTTACCAGTTATCTTATTTTTGCCTGCCAGCTAACTAGTCTAGCTATCCAATCACCACTGTCGACATGGCTAAGTAGTAAACCAGAGAACACAACAAAGACAGCAGATATAAAGTGAAGAGAGGGGACACTTAACAATTGACTGCTGAATTAGCTACCAAAGTCAGAGCCAAGGAGAGGACTTCAGAGGGATAGTCTGCATGCTAATCCAATAGTGAGTTAAAGGTGAATTTAATTAAAAAATAAACATTTAAACCAGGTGTTTAACAAAGTTCTCATTTACAACTGCGACCTGGCCAAGTTAAAGTGAAGCAGTTCGACACATACTACAACAGCAGAGTTACACATGGAATAAACAAACATGCAGTCAATAAACTGTAGGGGGAAAAAGTATTTATACAGTGTGTGCAAATGAGGTAAGATAAGGGAGTTAAGGCAATAAAATAGGCCATAGTGGCGAGGTAATTATGATATAGCAATTAAACACCGGAGTGATAGATGTGCAGAAGATGAATGTGCAAGTAGAGATACTGGGGTGTGAAGGAGCTAAATTAATAAATACAGTATGGGGGTGGGCTATTTACAGGTGCAGTGATCTGTGAGCTGCTCTGATAGCTGGTGCTTAAAGTTAGCGAGGGAGATTTTTGCTGTTCGTTTCAGTCATTGGTAGCAGAGAACTGGAAGGAAAGGTGGCCGAAGGAGGAATTGGCTTTGGGTGACCAGTGAAATATACCTCCTGGAGCGTGTGCTGCGGGTGGGTGCTACTATGGTAACCAGTGAACTGAGATAAGGCGGTGTTTTACCTAGCAAAGACATGTAGATGACCTGGAGCTAGTGGGTTTGGCGTCGAATATGAAGCGAGGGCCAGCCAACGAGAGTGTACAGGTCGCAGTGGTGGGTAGTGTTTTTAAGTTCATGTTTTAAGTATCCCTATATTTCTGTTATTACTGGGCTATCACTCTGTCAAGAGTGCGCCTGCTCGGGAAGTTTGGTTGTTGATGGACCTAGCCTTGAGTGTTCATATGGTATAGTAAACTTTGTTAAACTGGAACCTTGTTGTCATTTCGAGTTAACAGGTAGTATATGGGGCTTTGGTGACAAAACGGATGGCACTGTGATAGACTGCATCCAATTTGAGTGTTGGAGGCTATTTTGTAAATGACATCGCTGAAGTCGAGGATCGTAGGATGTTCAGTTTTACGAGGGTATGTTTGGCAGTATGAGTGAAGGATGTTTTATTGCGAAGTAGCAAGCTGATTCTAGATTTAATTTTGGATTGGATATGCTTAATGTGAGTCTGGAAGGAGAGTTTAGTCTAACCAGACACCTGGGCATTTGTAGTTGTCCACATATTCTAGGTCAGAACCATCCAGACTAGTGATGCTGGACGGGCGGGCAGGTGCAGGCAGCGATCTGTTGAAGAGCATGCATTTAGTAAATCCACATTGAATTTACACGGTTTCTCATCACTGCTGACACTCGATGTACCAGTTGGAAATCGAGCAGGGATCGTCAACTGGATTTAGCAGGACTATTACATTTTTTATTTTTTGAGTGGACGGTCTGGGGGACCGGAACATAATTGCAAATCATTTGTAGTTTGCAAATGATCCACGACAAGCCCAAACAGATATATTTGACTACAACATAATTTAAAACCTTGCTTACATTTTTATACGATTCTCTTTATTATGCTTGGGTATAGTTGGAACAGATTTCCAAAATAAAACTCACTTGGAAATGATTTATTGCCGTTTTTACAGTCGTATGTCCAATGAACCATACCATATTTTTTTATATAGATTATTATAATTGTTTTTGCACACACAACTTGACCCAAATAAGGCCACCAGTTGGGGAACCCTGAAATAGAGCGTGCAGTCTTCGCAAATAACGCTCGGCACAACACCTGGTTTCATTATGAATCCTGCCTTCCACTGGTTATACTAAGCCATTGAAGTCCTCCGGGGTGAAATGAGCACTGCATACAGTAGATGTGCGCACGGTTCCCATACTCCACCAAACACACAGGAGTAGAGGTGTTGCAGTTTTTTGCATGAATTTATATGGTTTATTATTTGTGGATGCACATAGTATCTCACTATGAATTGGAATGTAATTACATGCTAGCATGGCTAGTAGCTAACGTTAGTCAACTGGAACTAGCTAAGTAGCATCAATTCTCAAGATGTTGAGAAATGGGTAGTTCTGAAGATATCTTTAAGTTAGTAAATGTTTAAAAAATGCTGAAAAATAAGTGTTTATAGTGATGGTTAACCAGATCGTGACAACTAAGTTACTAAGTCTTTGATCACACTGTTACTTTGAGTAAAAACTCAAGTGTCTTTTTTTTAATAGGGCGAGGACTTGAGTCTTGAAAAAAAGTTGGAAGGAGATAAGAGAGGGATGAATGACTATAGCGGTGAAATGCGGAGAGGAGGAAGAGGTGGAGGCTACCGTATGCCCAGTTCCAAAGACATGGGGCCTGGAGACATGGGGCCTTACAGTGACAAGGTAAGTGAGTCATACTCCTGTCGAGGGTTCAAGGTGTCCTTGAAACTGTGCTTAGCAAAGTTTGCGTGATCCGTCGATTGGCCTAGGTGGAGAAGGCTAGATATGTTGACCCTATCATTAGCTAGCCAGCTAACATCAACTAGCTTTTTTTGTCAACTTACTTTATAGATATTTTCCTTTTAGCAGCTCTAACTTTAACTTTTTATCATTTCATATTTAACTACTCTTCTGTATATCCATCGTTCCAGATGGGTGGGCATGGTTTATTTGGTGGCAGCGGTGGGATGCCTCCGTCTCGGGGAATGCACCAGCCTGGGATGCATCCCATGAACCCCTCCCAAGGGTTACGCGGACAAGTCCCTCATCAATTCTTGTCTGCACAGGTACATTGCCTGTGTTGTAATGTTTTTATTTAGAAAGTTGCTCCACGTGGGGTAAGAGCAGGTGCTCTAACATTCAATAACAATATATTTTCTATCTTGTCATTAGATTACCATTTTGGAATATTGGCCAGGTTATCTAACAAAGCTTTACGTTCTTTATCCAAGAGCATTTTTCTTTCTCCAGCGTCCACAGTGCTAATACACATGGTGATGCTTCATTTTTATTTTATTTCACCAGGTGCCGAGCCCGATGCTAAAGCAGATACCCTCTCCTGGCAGCAGTGTTGGAGGAGTAGGTGTCGGAGGAGGGGTGTTCCCACCTCAGCTCTCCCCACAGCAACTTGCCGTGCTTAGTAACATTTACCCCCATGTGCAGCAGTTCCACCTGGTAAATATCGTCTCCGCCTCGATGTTGTGGTTCAGGCCGTCTGAACCATTTATCACAATTTTCAAATTTGCTCAGTAATTCAAATAATCTTGTACTGATTGGATATCAAGTAATTGCCACTGTAAAACTGCCACTACACTGGCTCTCTCAGTGGAATAGAATAGTAAAACTACTTTGTGCCTGTCAACTCCATACCCCCCCAGGCTTGTCAACTTCTTCTGCAGCAGCAACAGCAGCAGCAGCTCTTGCAGAACCAGAGGAAGTTGCCCCAGCCTATACGCCAGCAGCCTGATCCACAGCAGGTACTGAACGTCCCATAGTAGTGTAGTGCCTTATCACTATACATATAGCAGTTCGGACTAATTTAAATATTAGATGCAATAGTTGTGCTACACTTTCAGTATGTAGTAGGTTTCTAGCCAGCTTGTCTTTAGTGTCTTGATGCAATATTTTGTTTATGTACATAGTTTTCAATCTTTTCTCTTACCCCATGTCTTCATAGCTGGCTAGAATCATGGCTATTCTGCAACAACAGAGACAGCAACAACAGGGAGTGGTGGGCGGAGGCAGTGGGAGCTCCAAACTGTCCCCATCTCTTGGAGGGGCACCAAAACAGCCGATGACAGACTCGATGCCTCACCCTGGTATGGGTGGCCCCTTGTCAGATCTTCATGCCAAAGCACAGGGGATGTACTCTGGTAAGTTGCTTAGGTTTGGTCTTTGTTATTATCTCTCTAACACATCTCAGTCCAATCTGTCAGTTTAGAGCAGTCTACTCAGTATGATTTCAGAGGCAAACCATTACTGAATCATATCCAACTAATTTGTGTAAACCGTAGCTCGTATATCACTGTTGCCGTGACAAGTCTTTCATTTAAATCCCCTAGCAGCTATTCCGTGATGTTTGATTTCGGGGGGATTACACTGGCCCAAGTTTTATCAACACAGCCATCGTCTTTGCTCATGAATGAATCATATGACCATTTTTGTTCCCCCGGTATCTCAGGGCTTGCTCCCGGAGGCAACCTGTCTGGGCTGGAGTTGGGCTCCATGGTGGGGGGGATGAAGGATGGAGGGCAGCAGTCCCGCTTCAAATGGATGATGGAAGGTCATTCTCCGGCCCCTTCTCCCCCAGATACAGTTCATCACAAGAATGGTGAGTCATTAAAATCAAATGTCTAGCAAATTACATGAATAATCATACCACTATAAAGCCATAAGAGGAAATGCCATGTCAAACTTACAAATTATTTGTATTTCTGTTTTTGTCTTGTGTGCTATTGCAGGTCCTTTACCCATGGCCATGAAAGTTCGAGAGGGCTCCCCATATTCACAGTATGAGTTGCTCGGGGTAGATGATTTGGGAATGCCCCCTCAGGGCCCTTCTGACAACTGGCACCGTACCCCTGGAAGCAAGATGGGCACCATGGCTGGGACATCCAGCTGGCCCCCAGGTAAGTTGCTTTCAGTACCCCTAATGCGCAATTTTAAAATGGATGTATGAAACATTGCAGTTCTAATAAATGTCAATATTGCCAAGCTCAGTAGTCTTCCCTGTGGTGACAGAGTTCCAGCCTGGAGTGCCCTGGAAAGGCATCCAGAGTGCTGACCCGGAGTCTGACCCTTACATGACCCCTGGCAGTGTTCTGGGCTCCCATGGACCCTCCAGCCTCAGTGACTCTGACCACCAGTTACTGCGAGACAACACAGGTACTCACTGTTTAATCACTGCTTCTGTAAGTATTGGATTAGATTAATCCTATTGGCACACCTTGGGCTGTTGCAGGGACCGTATTACTACCACACTGGTGGTCACGAAGGCAGTCAACTGCCTAGTGGGAAAAGCATCCTCCATTTGCTATTTAAGTGCAAAGATTACATTTCTAAAAATCCCGCTGCCCCTGTTTTGGTACAGGTGCACGACAATGGTCCGTATTAAATCTAAACAAATTTCACATATTTAGTATATGTAAAGACTATATTAAATCAAGGATAGTCTGATGGGTGACAATTAGGGTTGCAAAGGGTTGGTAAATGTCTGGACATTTTCCATGGGAAGTTGAGCCTTGGAATTTGGGGCATTTTGCTTAAATTCATAGCTTAAACGGTGAACCTTTTTTTTGTAGGATACATATAAGGCAATTCTAGGTCTTGTGCCATATTTTGGTTAAACTATCCCCAATTTAATGGACTTGCAATCCTCTGCATGCACATTCTTCCATCACATGTACAGCTGATTCTCAAGATCTTGTACACTAATGAGATTCTGTTGAGCCCACATTACTACATTTTCTGAGCCAAGGACTACATGCTTTCTGGTAAGTTTTGATGGGTGGGGTGAATATGGGTGGGGTGAATATATTGTATGACATGATTTTTTTTGTTAACTAGTAATTAGGAGCCTACAGCAAACTGTTTAAATAATTTCTAACTTGTTAATAATTTCTGCTAGTTAGTTTTTTGCTACCATGTGGGTTTTAGTTTGCATGAGCCTGCAACTGAGGAGTGTTAATTCACCTGTTTCCATACATATTTCATTTTAAAACATTTATCTTAGGAAGGAGGAGTTTAATCTATTGCTTGGAATTTTTTAAATATTTTTTTTTAAATAAACATTTTTCCCCCTAATCTTTACAGGAAAATGCCACAGGCACTATCTGATGTGTGGAGACATTTCACTGCAGCTAATGTAGAAGGAAAAGCTGTGTACATTTGCAAGAACTGTGCCAAATCATATGTGAAGGATGTAACAAAGATGCAGAATCATCTGGCCATGTGCGTAAAGTTCCCTCAGCGCTCACAACAAGCAACCTCTGACAAAAGTCCCTCTACTTCTATTCGAGGTGAAAAAGATGAATCGGACACCTTATCGATGGCAACGGCTCATGGTCCTCCTGGAATCAGACTTTTTTTTTTTACTCAATGGAGGAACGTAGTCAGAGAAATGCTGATGAATGTCTTGCTTGAGCTGTGTATGCAACTGGTTCACCTCTGATACTCACAGGAAATGTGTATTGGAAGAGATTTCTGAATGTTCTTCACCCAGCATACACCCCTCCAACCAGACATGCTTAATCTACTAATTTGCTGGATGCAGAGTTCAAGTGAAGGTCAAGCAAATCATAGAGAAAGCAGACTGTATTGCAATCATCTCTGATGGGTGGTTGAATGTTCGTGGGCAAGGAATAATGAACTACATCTCCACCTCTCAACCAGTATTCTACAAGAGCGCAGACACACTGTTCTCTACATTGCAGATGAGCTGAAGGCAGTCATCAATGATCTTAGACAACAGAAGGTCTGCACTGGTGACAGTCAATGCTGCAAACATGAAGGCTGCTTGTTCTAAAGTGGAGGAGTCCTACCCTCACATCACACCCATTGGCTGTGTTGCTCATGCATTGAATCTGATCCTCAAGGACATCATGGCACTGAAAACAATGATACACTCTACAAGAAAGCCAAGGAAATGGTTAGGTATGTGAAGAGTCATCAAGTTATAGCAGCAATCTACCTCACCAAGTGAAGTGAGAAGAATAAGAGCACCACATTGAAGCTGCCCAGCAATACACATTGGGGTGGTGTTGTCATCATGTTTGTTAGTCTCCTGGAGGGGAAGGAGTCTCCAAGAAATGGCCATATCACAGTCTGCCGATACGGACAGCCCCATCAAGAGGATCCTCCTGGATGATGTATTTTGGGAGAGAGTGGTAAGCAGCCTGAAACTCCTGAAACCTGTAGCCATTGCACAGATTGAGGGAGACTATGGCATCCTGTCTGATGTTGAAACTCTGCTTGCAGATGTATGAGAAGAAATGGGTAATGCCCTGCCCACTTCACTGTTTCTCCAAGCAGAGGAAACTGCAGTTCTGAAATACATCAAAGTGTGAAGACTTCTGCCAGAAGCCCATACATGCTGCAGCGTACATGTAGGACCCCAAGTATGCTGGCAAGAGCATCCTGTCTGGTGCAGAGATCAACAAGGCCTATGGTGTCATCACTGTGTCTCGGCACCCTGGCCTGGATGAGGGCAGGGTTCTTGGCAGTCTGGCAAAGTACACTTCCAAGCAAGGGCTTTGGGATGGAGATGCAATATTGCAGTCGTGCCAACATATCTCATCAGCCACCTGGTGGAAGGGACTTTGTGGATCTGAGGCGCTTTCCCATGTTGCCTCCATTATCCTCCAAATCCCACCAACATCAGCCCCCTCAGAGCGCAACTGGTCCTTGTTTGGGAACACACACACCAAAGCACGCAACAGACTGTCCAATACAAGGGTTGAAAATTTGGTGGTTATATCCGGGCAAATTTGGCTTTTTGAGCCTAACTAACAGTGAAGATGAGGCCTCAAAGTCTGATGTTCAAGAGGTGGACATTGAGGATGTTCAGGAAGAAGACATGGAATCCTGAGAGGAAGACAACCAATGCTTTAGTTTCTAGACTATCATTTTACAGATATATGTTGAATATGTTTTTGGGAGATGCGATTTATCATTCAATATTCCCTTTTTTTTCTCGGTGAGAACATCCCAATTCATTGAATTAAACTTCAACTCGTAACAAATATTTGTTCTATTGGAAGGATTTAATCATTTGCAATTGTCTACTTATAAGGTAAAACGTTTGTCACCATGTGGTAAATATATCCAATGCAAAAAAACACATTTAAATGCTATTAATATTAATTTGCATATATTCTCAAATGTGCAACCTTTGTGGCAATATTAGCCTATCACTTGTGAATGATAAATGATCACTTGTGAAAATGTTTTAGTAAGGTTTGTATCACAACTAAAGTGGCCAAATAACTTCTTAAAATTTAAGCACAATCAGTTTTAAAGGGGTGTAGAGCCTTAATAGCATACATGAGCAGTGAGTGCGTTTCAATTTTGGGGAAGATCATTTTCACCCTGAAAATTCACCTTTTTTATAATAAAAGCATCACATGCATAATTGCATTCACTTACTTTTGATAATGGTGTTTTCCACTAATGGAACATTTGCGCTTATAGCTGCGCTCATTGCTCTGCTTATAATGTGAAGAAATAGCCTAAAAGTTCTGATCTGTTGCGTCAGCCACATTGCGTTAAATGGTTTATACTGGTGGTCGTATTAATTTGGGATTTATTGCATCCCACAACTGGGGATGCAACCGCACAGGTAGGGGCATTCTCTAATATGAACAATTTTAAGATCCAGTCCAATAGTTGAGTCTGAGCTGCCAA
This sequence comes from Oncorhynchus keta, assembly GCF_023373465.1. Lineage (NCBI taxonomy): Eukaryota > Metazoa > Chordata > Actinopteri > Salmoniformes > Salmonidae > Oncorhynchus > Oncorhynchus keta. The sequence continues at coordinate 26,785,034 of NC_068452.1, forward strand.
CTAAAGCTGTGTAAATTTATCATTTATTGAAATTAGCTATGTTTCCCTTGTGTTCTGGGGAACACTACAATCCTGGTGGTGAGTGAGGAGGAAGTGGCTTGCTATTTTGCACATTCAAAGGTTAGCGGTGCGGATGGGGCCAACCCAGGGGTGGCCCAGGCCTCATCAGAAATGTGCACAGCGGTGGCTTGTAGGCTGTGTGGAAGCCAGGAGATACCAAATGTGATGGTTAATTTATGGTCAATTACTGTGAGACCGACAGTTACTTGATTGTAAGTCACCAACTGACAGTTTCATGACTGCCACAGCCCTTGGCACAACATATGTTGTATTGCAGGATTTCTTGACACATCCTATCTCTCTGTTACAGGGCCAAACCCCTCCCTCAACACCTTGCTGCCTTCACCAGGTGCCTGGCCCTACAGTGCCTCAGACAGCCCCCTTGGCAATGCACACAGCACAGGTAGTGACATTCTCTAATATATGAACAACTTTAAAGTCTCATATTTGAGAGCATGAGCTGTTAACCAAAGCTCTGTAAATTGATGATATATTGAAATTAGCTATGTTTCCCTTGGTCATGCTTGTTTCTTCAGCAAAGTACTCTGAGTACAAACCCAGCTGGCCCCTAGAGCCCATCGGACACAATAAGCCGTGGAAGACCAGTCACGTCAGTTCCCAGCTTCCACGCCCCCCTCCTGGACTGACCAGTCAGAAACAGGCCTCGACATCCCCATGGAGCAGCGGAGCCCCGCGTTTGTCCAGGGGCTGGGGAGAGGGCGGGGGCAGTCAGGAGTCAAGATTTGGGACGGGTAATATATATCTGGATCAACCCTGTAGCGATTTTAACTGTTTCCTGGCCAACTTGATACAAAATAATTTATAGCTGTTGGGTTTTCAGAACTCGTTGTAGTATGATATTTATTAGATACCGGCTTTACAACAGAAAAAAGATTGGAAGACTACCCTCTTTCTCTTCCGTAGGCTCAGCGTGGAGTGATGGTGTGGCCTCCAGAGGCAGCTGCTGGCTACTGCTCAGCAACCTCACCCCTCAGGTACAGACAGAATTGATAAAGATGTTAGCACTAGCACCAATGAGCAGGGATTTGCATATTCTATGCAAATGAGCCAGTGTCATGCGTGACCAAAGTGTAATTGGATTGTGAAGTTGGCTGATTCATTTAATCAATTAAGGATTGCATGAATGGCATTGGCATTAAAGTGCTGCTAAGGGAAAAACAGAATGGGAGAATGAAAAAGGGCAGGCAGTAGAATTAAACAGTCTCACACTTGCCCACCACAGACACACTGGTATCCCACTAAGTTTTCTGTTCCCCTACAGATCGATGGTTCCACACTACGGACTATCTGTATGCAGCACGGCCCCCTGCTGACCTTTCACCTCGGCCTGACCCAGGGCAGCGCCCTGATTCGCTACAGCACATGTCAGGAAGCAGCCAAGGCTCAGGGTGCACTGCACATGTAGGCTACTACCCCTCTACGCACCAACAAACACCGGGCTGCTGACTAGTGTAATGTTAAATGCCTGTAATGAAAGATTTACAAATTTGCCCTAATGTTAGCTCCCTTCACCATGTTTTAAAAATCAGTTATTGCTCGATTTATATCATTGCAATGATTGTATTTTTTTGCAATCTTGAGCATCCCCCCCCCCCATTTACGCACACAAAGAGCTTTCTTTTTAAAAACAAGGCTTCAGATTATAATGCTGAATCAGAGCCTGATGACCATTCAGTTAATAAAACATGTGAAGTAGTAGAATATTTACTAAAGGACACTGCCCTATTTTGTTTTCTCCAGGTGTGTTCTGGGAAACACCACAATCCTAGCAGAATTTGTGAGTGAGGAGGAAGTGGCTCGCTATTTTGCACATTCCCAGGTTGGAGGTGCGGAGGGGGCCAGCCCAGCGGCAGGGGCAGCCCAGGGCTCGTCAGGAACACGCACAGCGGTGGGCAACAGAGGCGGCTCCCCGGGGAGTGAACGAGCAGCAATAGGAGCAGGAAACAATTTGGGTGGGAACAGTGGGGGAGGAGTGGTTCTGGGTAGTGTGGGGCCTTCCGGCTGGCAGAGTTTGGATGGAACAGGCAGCTCTCCAGAGGCCACCTTAGCCCAAGGTCCTGGGCTTGGTATTTTTGCTCAGTGGAGTGCCAACGGGGCTGGGAAAGGGGTAGGGGGTGGGGTGGGACGGGTAGAGGGAGGGAGGTCTGGGCTCTGGGGTGGTGTGACCCCAGGTTACTCCAGCAGCAGCTTGTGGGGTGCACCCCAAATGGAGGACAGGCACCAAATGGGCAGCCCAGCTGCCCTGTTGCCTGGTGACCTGCTGGGAGGAGGGGCTGACTCCATCTGACACACCTTCACATAAGAATATATTTAGACACACGACATGCACTGGGAAACACAAATACATATATAAATGACTAAATGTAAACACAAACGCAGAAATGTGAGACATGCTTACACACATTCTCATGGCCAGACTTAAGCTATTCTATAAACATATGCAGGGACTGTTAAATGTTTAAGGCCTTTTTCCACAGATGAAGACTTCAACTGCTAGACTTGAACCTGAAATTAAAGTCTGTCGGTCTGAGAGACTGGCTGGATTGCATTGTGCTTAGTAGGTGATTTGATGACAGACTTACATACACATGCACACACCAAATACAAACTAGCCTTCGGACAGATGGGCACTGTAACAGCATTACTCGCGTCATATAGGAAAACTACGTGATGCAGGACAACCTGCAGTTTCCATTCATGTCCCTTATGGAGACTGAATCAAAACACGTGCAAACACACCGCTCTGATTGACAGAACTGTGTCTTATCGTATGTTAGTGTCTGTTTTGTATGGTTGTTTTTATTTTGAACAGTGGAATACTGAAATGTAATTGTTCCTTTCAAATGCTGACCTCCTACTGTTTTCTCTCAATCACGTTTGTTACTGTTACTATGATAATTGTTGAAACTCTGGCAGTACGAGGCAACATTGCATTTCTCAGAGAGTGGGATACTGTGTGTGGAATACTCAGTGTGTATGAATGAGACCAAGTGATAAACCCCTGTGTGTGAATGTGAGGATAATGTAGTGTGCATGTTACTGCCTGTCATGATTAGTGTGTGAGGCTGCTTACAGAAGGTCTATAAATCTGTTTTGAGTGCATTGGTATACTGCTGACTGTGTGTTCAAGAACATTGGCACTAATGCTAAGTTTTATTTTCTCATTTTAATATTATTTTTGCAGACTGTCTTTTTTTTATTGTCCAAACTGCAATAATAAACATTTTAATGACAAAGAGCTGAAGGCATATGTATTGAAAAAAGGACATGCCAAATCTTATCAAACTGTGGAGTGGTGGGGGGTTGTTTACAAGACACAGAAGAGTTACCGTGTGTTTATATGTTTTGTGTATCGTTTTAAATTAAGACAGGCTTTAACACTCCTGTTCAGTGTTTCGTTTTGAGATTTTACAAAGAAATTTATTTAAAAAGAGAACAAGATTAATAATAAAGATTAAAGTATTGGCTTCTACTTGTCTTGTGGTCATTGAGAATAGTCCATCTATACAGAATGGCCTCTAACCCTCAGGTGTCCCAAAACCGTTCACATGGGTTCCTGTGTCTACTCCATGTCACATGCACTCAAATAAGCCGGTGTCCATCTGCTATGCCATCTTAACCAATCCTATTTACTGTACAAGCCACACAGCCTGTAAGAAGCATGTGCTTCTCCAGTGATCTATCATTTGCGGTGCAATTAGTATTAAAGGCTTTTGGTGAGAAGCCAGAGATGGGCCACTTTGATGGGTGTGGGGGCCACAAAAAATCTGAATGCGTGGCTGCAGTGGCTTGCGGGTCTGAATACCATAACCACATGTGCAGTCGGAGCCAGCCCTAGCCAATTGGAGAATTTGTTGGGCACCCCACCCTGCGAACAAAACATTTTGCAATGGGTTGGGGAGAAGATTTAGAAATTGTATAACATTTCCTGCAATTCTACTAATTTTGCCATAGGGTGGAGAGAAATGATTGTAGTTTTGAGTAAGTGTGATTAACAAAATCAATGGGGAACCCCTGGTTGGTAATTTGACCATGACTACTAGAAGTTTAGTTGGCTGGCTAGAATAATTTACAAATCCAAAACAATTTAGCTGATTAATTGGCCTAATTGAGTGACGAGTGATTTAAAAAATAAAATAAAAAAAATGTAACTAGGGAGGTCAGTTAAGAACAAATTCTTATTTTCAAGGTTGGCCTAGGAACAGTGGGTTAACTGCCTGTTCAGGGGTAGAACGACAGATTTGTAACTTGTCAGCTTTGGGGTTTGAACTTGCAACCTTCCGGTTACTAGTCCAACGCTCCAACCACTAGGCTACCCTGCCACCCCATAACAAGAAAAAAACTTGATGCACAACCAAATGTGGAAATTGCACCTTGTGTGTTCTCCTATTCTGACTTTCAACATCAAGTTGAGACCCCAACTGGGTTCCACAAAAAGGGAGGCCCGCCAGTTTCCCATCACTGTGCAAAACCATCAGGGTCCAGAGGTACTTTATGGGGACCTCTGCTGTTCTTTCACTTCTGCTGCTTGTGTCCAAACTCCAGGGTGCAGAACCCTTTGGTAATGTGCATGAGGACTAATGTCTGGATGGAATCTTCACTATCTCTAAACCAGAACCATTGCTATTTGTTTTGATGGCTCTTGTCTTCACTCTATTATCCTTCAGAACAATGTTCATAAGAATCTAATCATCCTGCAAATACCTATTCTCTGAATAACTGAACAAAAGCCAACTCTCTATGGTCGTGTTTACACAAGCAGCCCAATTCTGATCTTCTTTACATTAATCTTTCCATATCAGCTCTTTTCAGTGCTGATCTGATTGGTCAAAAGACCAATAAGTGAGAGAAAAAATATCAGAATTGGGCTGTCTGTGTAAATGCAGCCTATTTTCACTAATTCAGTTGCATTTATTTTCTGAGGCTGCCTATTCCTCAAATGTGTAACATTTAAGAATGTCTACAGTTGTAGCTGTTCTATTTCTTTAAGGCAATCCGGGTGCTTCTGACATCATAGATGTTGTCAATGGTGCGTTGCAAATAACGAGAGGGGGAGACAGAACTCTGATAGAGACGGCCATTCGTATTGAAGCTTCACGGGGACTATCAACAGGGAGTACAACCGATGCAAAAGGAAAATTGGGGTATGAGAGCCACCAGAATCCGTTCCCATCCTTCGCTGCCCGGGGCCCAGTCTGACTGACATCTTTCGGATCAGCACCGCCACTGAACCACCTCTCGAATAAACCTAATATCGTGTGAGTAGTGTACTGGGGAACCGACGATACCAGGGGGGAAAGGGAACTTGATTCGACCGAACCGGAGTCTTGTATTCAGAGCGTCGCAGAGGGGGAGGGGCGAATAGATGGCTATCACTGGAGAACATAGGGTAGGTACCCCGGTGTAAGGGTGCGGCTGGAATAAAGTCAAAATGTTACATGATCGTATACACTGTCAACTATTTGTGAAGCTTGAAGGCATTTAAAATGGTGTGAATGACTGGTACATACATGGTTGATGCGCAAGCGTATTCTCAGGCTACTTACTAGCTAGGCACAACCACTGCTGTATACGGTCAGTTGGTATTGTCACAGTAGCAACCTTTTGTTTGAAGTGTACGGTAGATGTTGTTGTTATTTTTATTGTAACCAGTTCGACTTGAGTGATCGTGTCACAACTAACTATTCAACCTTGTTGAGATGCTTCCCTTTTGATTGTTACCAACGCAGCGACAGCTTTCTAAAAGGTGACGTAAGAAGATGTTTAGAAGGATTTTGTCCATGCAAATGTTACATTTCACGTTGCCGTACCTAGCTAATACATTAACACTAGGTGAAATAGACTGGCATTATGTAGGCCTAGTTGTATTGTTTCTGAAAAAAGACAGCCTCTTTCCATGTGGTTGTGAAATCCTCCTAGCTTTTTGTTAAGACAGAATGTCTCTTAAAGAGAACGCATTGTAATTCTATGTAGGTTACAGGCCCACACTGATGAAATGAATCGAGTCAGTAAATACTCAGTAGTGTTTCATGGGAGTAATGGTTGAATATTGCAATACATGGTGTGAGTGTATGGTTTACACTGTAGTTACCAGGTCCTGATCGTTTCCTACCAAAATATAAAGCCTGGCTCTGAACTCTGATCTGTTGATAAAACCTCTCACATGACCCAGTAGAATTAATCAACTGCTAAATAATTATCACAAGTCCCATTGTTACAAACTGAATAACCAGCGGTAGACCATTGTGATGTTCTGCACTGTGACAAACTATAGTTGACAGTATTCCATAGCTGAATGTCATGCCCGGGTGAGCAATGTGTGATATAAAGCAATGTCACTATCCCTGACAAATAAATTAATCTATGGTGTTTAATACAGGCCCTGATTAATGTTAGGCCTGAGCTGGGTCTCTAGAGTTAAAACCATCATGTTGTAAAGAAACCTAACCCTTTATGAACCCTAATCCATCTACTACCATCACATCTGTATTTCTGTCAGGTGATGCCTCTTCTGACAACACCACAGGCAATGGAGAGAACCTCATGCCCATTTTTTTTTAACAATTTCCGGAAAGATATTTGGTTCCCCTTGGTAGTTTAAATATGCACAACTAGTCCTGCGCAATTGATGACTTTTTTTCCATTCCCGAATTGGTATGTCCATTGCCCACAAAACTGAGGTTGACTGAGAATGCTTCTTCTCGTTCTTCCTCGTTCTGCTCTGGCGTGAGCTACTTCCATTTCCAAAGTATTACGTTGAGAGGAAGTAGACCTGTAATTGTGGTGAGGTATAATGTGGTCAGTGTTGTAGGATGGCCTAGGCCTAATCATAGGAAAAACATGACAAGGTCATACACACAATGAAAAGCTCTATAGTAGTTTAGTAATGAGAACTGACTGAATCATGCTTCCCATCTGTATGTACTACATTGTCAACTGAGAGATAGAAGAAGCTTTTCTTAGGCCACCTAAATTGGTGTGGCGCTTTATAAATTATACCTCATATATCCTTCTCCAGGTCCAAGTCGTTTCTGGGCTTTGACACACATACAGTCCACGCAGCAGCGCCTTTGCAGTGGCTGCAGAATATGGCGTGGTTGAGGGTGCTAAATAAATGATGATCCTGCTCCAGTGTCACGTGGAGTTTGGCTCAGAAGACTCGCTTCCTTCCCTCCCTCGTGTCTGACAATTTTCTACTATCCAGGCCCCAGCTGACTCTGGGGAGCTCTCCCGGGCCCTTCCAGGGAGATATGTTGTTGCTCTTTCTCTTGTCTCTCTTTCAGGCCTCATCTTCCAAATGTCCCTCTGTATTTCCCACTTTCTCTGTACCTCCTCAGCAGCCCTACAAATGTAATCATGTAGCCTATCTCTGGAATCCAGACCGCTGTCTGCTAATCAACCTGCTCAAGCTACACACTCACTCAATTCATTTAGGTGTTTGCAGTTAATGGTCATCCTGTGTTGGAATGTGCAAAGTAATTGTAAGATGGCCTACCGCTGATTGGGGAAGAAATGTTCCATTAGTCAAAGTTTGCCTTTGATTCGAGGTCTAGTGGATTATGTTGTGTTTGTATCATTTGTTTTAAATTAGCCTATGCCAAGTGTAAAATATAAGACTGTACGGTCAGGATTGACTCGTAACACCTTGGCCTCTTCTCGTCTGTTTGTTCTGTGTCTATAGTGAACTGTCAACACCATGGATCTGAGAGTGGGGAACAAGTACCGACTGGGACGGAAAATAGGGAGTGGGTCCTTTGGAGACATTTACCTTGGTAAGTGGAAGTGTTCCATCTCCCTCTGTTGGCATTTCTCTTCTTCCTTGTCCTTTTCTCCATTTGCCTCTGTCTACTGGCCTAGTCCCCATATTGGCTTTTTTCCTCCCCTGAGCCGTAGACTTTCCATTCCCTGGGTGTTCAACCGGAGTTTCTTTCCATGTTCATGGTTCACAAGTTGTTCCTGAGTCTAGCCCTAGTGTGTGTGTGTGTGTGTGTGTGTGTGTGTGTGTGTGTGTGTGTGTGTGTGTGTGTGTGTGTGTGTGTGTGTGTGTGTGTGTGTGTGTGTGTGTGTGTGTGTGTGTGTGTGTGTGTGTGTGTGTGTGTGTGTGTGTGTGTGTGTGTGTGTGTGTGTGTGTGTGTGCGCGCGCGCGCACTTCCTCAGGTGCCAACATTGCCACGGGTGAGGAGGTGGCCATTAAGCTGGAATGTGTGAAGACCAAACACCCACAGCTGCACATCGAGAGCAAGTTCTACAAGATGATGCAAGGAGGAGGTGAGGAGAATTGGGGGGGTGTGACTGAGAAGGAACATTAGTAAATGCCATATTGACACGTCTGAGTGTATTGGGATCAGTAAGTAGTGACTGTATCACAAATGGTCAAATGTACCCATTTATTGCATTTATTTTATTTCAGAAGTATCATGTTCACCAAAAACTATGTGTTGAGCACTGAAACACTCTTTTGCTGAAGTTGTTGTATGACATTAGTCATAAAGGATGTATGCGCATGTAACTATGGTTAGATGTACACTAAAAGCTCATTATTTGTGCCTGCCTAACAGTGGGGATTCCCTCGATAAAGTGGTGCGGGGCAGAGGGAGACTACAACGTCATGGTGATGGAGCTCCTGGGCCCCAGTCTGGAAGACCTCTTCAACTTCTGTTCCCGCAAGTTCAGCCTCAAAACGGTGCTACTGCTGGCAGACCAGATGGTACAGAACTCTTATGGTGTCATCTTTTCCCCTCAACTTTCATCGTACTGTTTGTCCTCTATACCCTTCACCTCTCTGTCTGCTGTCCTAACTTTGCTTCTGCTGCTGTGTCACCCTTTTCTCTTAACTTTGCTGTGTATTACTCTTCTATGGTCTTTGGCTGTCCTTTCTCTACTTCCTGTCCTCCTCATTGTTATTCCTTTTGCTCAGATTTGTTCTGTTACTTATTGTTGCTGTTTTTACCAATGTTGTGCCCCCGAAAGGCATTGGGTGTTGGAGGGTTTAAATTACGGTTAGCTTACAGTAAGGTTTCAAGGTTTTTACAGACTATGCCAGCAGAGCTTTGTTGTCTCGCTTCTCCTTTTCTTCTGAATCCCCCTCTGTCCTCCCCAGATCAGTCGCATCGAGTACATTCACTCCAAGAACTTCATCCATCGCGACGTAAAGCCTGACAACTTCCTCATGGGGCTGGGGAAGAAGGGCAACCTGGTGTACATCATCGACTTTGGCCTGGCCAAGAAGTACAGAGACGCCCGCACACACCAGCACATCCCCTACAGGGAGAACAAGAACCTGACGGGCACTGCACGCTACGCGTCCATCAACACCCACCTGGGCATCGGTAAGGGACTTTTTAAATCACCTCCTCCTGTTTGGCTGAAGTATCTAAATGTCTTCATGAATGTGATTTCATTTTACCCTCCAATGCTCATGCCTAGTGTTGAGATGTAGTGACTATTGTCCCTTTGTTCTTAGCTTACATATTTTGATACCACTCAATTCTGTCTATGTCCTAAATAGCAAATCATTCAAACCTGTCTACCGTTCTTCAGAGCAGTCTCGGCGTGACGACCTGGAGTCTCTGGGATATGTCCTCATGTACTTCAACCTGGGCTCTCTGCCCTGGCAAGGCCTCAAAGCCGCCACAAAGAGGCAGAAGTACGAACGCATCAGCGAGAAAAAGATGTCCACCCCCATCGAGGTGCTCTGCAAAGGATACCCCTGTAAGTGACTGCTAGTATCGGTCTGGGCTGTGACATTTTGTATCAATGTGTGTGGACAACTATTTTCCTTCCCCATTGTGTTGTAACAAACATTTGCATATACCACAGTCTCTCAATCCTGGGTTTTTGCTCACCCTTCCCTTTTATTGCCATTGCTTGTCTGCAGCCGAGTTCTCCACCTACCTGAATTTCTGCCGCTCATTGCGCTTTGACGACAAGCCAGACTACTCATACCTTCGTCAGCTCTTCAGGAATCTGTTCCACAGACAAGGCTTCTCCTATGACTACGTATTCGACTGGAACATGCTCAAATTTGTGAGTTTGCCACACCAAAGCTCTTATTCTTTACAAGGAACTAAGTGCTACATTCTGTCTGTCTACACCCGGGCTCTCCAACCCTGTTCCTGGAGAGCTACTGTCCTGTAGGTTTTCACTCTAACCTTGCACACATGATTTCTAATAATTAGCTTGTTGATAAGCTGAATCCGGTTAGTTACAACAGGTTGGAGCGAAAACCTTACAGGAGGGTAGCTCTCCAAAAACAGGGTTGTAAAAGCAGTGGTATGTATACACTATCCAGTGTTTCCACATAACCAGAATGATTCTGAAAGATTTGGATGTAGTTCTATGTAGAGGTATGGGTTTGCTGAAACCTGCGTGGTCTCCTCTCAGGGTGCCAGTAGGACAGCAGAAGACGGTGAGAGGAGGGGAGCTGACGAAAGGGACGAGCGTATCGTAGGAGTCCCTCGGGGATCTGCTGCACGGGGTCTCCCGCCAGGGCCAACCCCATCAGCCGCCAACAGAGTTAGGAATGGACCTGAGCAGGCCATCTCTAACCCTGCATCACGGGTGCAGCAGTCTGGTGAGCACACACCTGTGCTCTTAACTAGAGCTATAGTTGAATGGAATAGAAACATGTAGGAAATGATTCAAAAAGGGCAGAGAGAGAGTGTGTGTGTGTCTAACACATTTCAGTTAATTACTATAGCTCCCTCCTTCTGCCAATCAGTGTAATTTTGTAAATGCCGGATCCCTATGACAAGACATTCTTCCAAGTTTCGTCAAAATTGTCCCAGTGCTGTCGGAGGTTGCATGTGACTAATTTACGAATGAACGGAGACTAAGCTACTCCCCGATTTCATCGCTGGGGACAATGAAATAGCTTTTGATATAGATAAATACTTTTGTAAACGCATTGACAGGAATGACGGTTTGCAAAGTCAACAGTTCTATTTCGAAATGGCCTTCTCCCTTGTATTCTTCCTCTTTCAGGGAACACGTCGCCGCGGGCTATCTCTCGCGCTGAGCGTGAGCGGAAGGTGAGCATGCGGCTCCACCGAGGAGCCCCCGCAAACGTGTCATCCTCTGACCTCACAGCCCGTCTTGACCAATCCCGAATTTCTACATCGCAGGTACGCTAACGCTACCCCATCATACGTCATCACAAACCCTAAAACCCAGGTGTCATGCACCTGAGCCCAACTCCTATGACTAACTTTTTGAGGGGGAATATCAACTAGAAAAATGTCCACCCTTCCAGAACAAGATTACATTTCTTGTCAAAGTTTCAGAGAACTTCCTATTAGTGTTTAGCTTCTATATTATGTAGCATGCAGTGGGTTGATTTATTATTGTTATATTGTGCCAGACTTGAAGCACTCGTTCGCCCTCTCATTTGCACTCCAATTTGTTCTCTCCACTCTTCTCTCTCTCTCTCCAGGTCAGCATGCCATTTGAGCACCTGGGGAAGTGAAACCTTCAGCGCCACATTCACTGGATCCTGACAGGTGAGGATGTCTCTTTCCCTAAGTTGACACACAGGACTTAAATGTACCTAGTTTGTCAGACAGGTGATAAATGACAAAAAAACACTATCTACACATCTGACTAAATACGCAATCTTCCATTGCAGGGCTTTAAGAGATCCTTTGTCCCAATTTGGTTTATTTTGTGAATTTCTGCTAATTGGACAAATAAGTGGATCTTGGAGGAAAGGCCAGAGAATCATAAACTGATGAAAGGATGGCAGTTGGTCAAGGACTGCAGGAATTTCTCCCCTCCACCCTAACTTTGATGGGATAAACCTTGCCTGTAATAGTACGAGGATAAGATAGTGAATAACACCCTCCTCTCCACTGACTCATTTACCCCATGGTAGCTTGGATCATGCACCCCCTTCCACACATCTTTGTCCCTCCCCCACTATTCTCTGGGCGGCTGGCAGAGGTAGAAGACTGATTTGGGGGTTGAAAAAGCCAAGCAGGTGCTCCTTTGCCAAATATAGTTGCGGGCACAAACGCGTTCCAAGGAAAGGTCAACTCGAAATTTGGGCTTGTGTGGATTTAGCCATTTCTGTTTACACTGCAAAGACCACACACACACACACACACACAAATGTACCCATGTATGTTTTAACCAGTTCATTTATAGAATAGTAAGGGGCTGTACTCCATTAGTATCATTTACTGTGAATATTTTGTGAATAGATCATATTAATTTGGTGGGGGTCTTGTTGAGGCTTGGGCAATTTTAGTTTCTTATTTGATGTTTTAATTTGAAAAGGAAAGGTACAGCTGAAGAGAAGGAATGGTGAGAGAGATGGGTGGGTGGTAGATGAAGCAATGAGAAAGAAAGAGCAAGTGATTATTAGCTGTAATGGTGTAGAAATAGTGTTGGGTTCTTTTCCCCTACTTTACCTCTTACTGAATTGCTAATTCTCTACTTTAGCCCTCTTTGGAACTGTTGCCCAAAAGCCAACACCTCACACAATGATTGAGGTGAACATGCATTTTCTACCCTTCTCTCGCTCTCATTTATTCACCATCTCATCCACACTTGTTTTTTAAAAATCCTCCCTTTTTACCCACTTAGGTCTCCTTTTTGATTTGTGTTCTTTGGTCATAATATTTGGAAGGTTGGTAAGGTCAAAGCAACCACTCTTATTTTAAGACTGCAACACTCTTAAGACATGGGAGAATCACAAGCCTATTGTATTTGACCAGAGACTGCGATGAACAAGTTGACAAATGATGATGGCTATGATTTTCATGATTGTTCTTAACGTCAACTTTTACATTTTATTTGAATGCTTTTCTTTTTGTTGGTCTGATGGGAATGGATGCACTCTGTACTTGATTGAAGAGGGGGTGCATGAAGTGGAATGGCTTTTTAATATATTTTTTTTACTTCACTGTAAATATTTATTTTATTTCTGTGTAAAGCCAAAATGTGATTGGTTGTTTTAAGATGTAATGTAGAAAAATGCATAAATTGCGGCTGGGGATCAGAATTTTTGAAAATATTAAGTACTAAATTGGGAGGAATTTTAGAAACTTTTACATCGCCAACTGGTTCGTGTGTGTGTCGTCAGAAGTGTAGGTCTGGTGCATGGGCTCTCAGAATTCCATAGGTCCCCTGTTAAGATCACAGAGCTGCAAGGGACAAACTGCAGGCTATACATTTCTCATGCCTCATTATTTGAGATTGTCCATCTCACTGTTTATTTTTTTGAAACTCCATTTTGTTTCTCTTGTGTATGAGGAAACTCTTGAAGTATTGCACTTTGTTTCTCCTCTTTTTGTCCCGTTTTATTTTATTTCCAACAGTTTGTTCATAGCCTGTTGAGAATTTGTCACTACTCTTCCCATCACTCCACTCAAAGCCTTTCCTGGAGGCTGTCCATGTTCTCCACCAAGGACCTGATATAGGGCTGTCTACTTTTCCTTTAAAACAAAAAAGCACTCTTGAAAAGGGGGATGCTGACGGGTTGACGTCATCAGCGTCTTCTATTGCAAAATAAGAGGGCCCTGGATGTCATTTACCAGCACCCTTGATGTCATTGATGATAACTGGGACTCTGATGCAGTCACAGTGATGTCACAGATTCTGGTAATGACCTGTGTTTGCGACATGTCCCTTTGGCAAGCCAGTGTGACCCAGTGGCAATGTAACTACGGGGAGGGATAGCGCTGGTCAGGTTATGGGGAGTATACACTTTATGTATTATGTACTGATATCTTGTACAGTTCTTTAACACACTTTAACTTTATTTACAAACAGTATTTGTGTATATTTTATGACCTAATAAAAAATAAAACTTCCACACTTTTTAGTAATTTGTTGAAATGGCTCTATTCTACTTCAGGTCTGTGCACTTGTGTACTGTAGCTGTACACTGCATTTGGGAAATTTCATGTTATTGTATCTAAAAGAGGACCATTTCAGGGGACTATGGAGGAGTGACTGGGTCTGAAATGCTTTTTTTTTCAAAATTCTAATTAAATTCTCAATACAGTAATGAAACATCTTGGTACATATTTTTCAATCTATACATACAATCAAGTAACTACACTTGAATACATGAAGATGTGAGGAATAATCAACATTGTACATTTCATTTGCAGATACAAATTTCAAAAGGATCAGGGTTAACATTTGTGAAATGATGTAAGAAAATATTGTTCTTGTCATTGCCTAATTTTATAGATTGTAATAAATAAGTTAAATTCTTCTGGAATTGATATATTACTGAAATTGAATGGGAAAAAAGCTTGGTTGCCCCATGATTTGTAAATCAAAGTGAAAGAAATGAACTTTAAAATGTGGAAACTATTATCCAAATGTTTTGTGACAAGTTATTTTGGAGCGAGCTAAGTAATTGCGTTTATTTCATTAAGACGTATGTATTTACAATAAAAATATGTAATATTATTCGAATGAAAACAAAGCTACTGAATGAATAAATGAATAAACTTCATAAATTCTTCATACACAAATATTAGAAATTTGGGTTTGGATAACAATGCAAGACCGACCAGCTGGCATATACGAGTTCCATCATGGGAAAGTGGCTCAAGGAGATGAAGATACTGCGCCTGCGTGAAAGCAGGAACGGTGGAGGAGTTTCACTGTTTTGCTACTGTAAAATCTTAGGGTAGTGAATCGCTAGGAGAGATACAGGGGAAGAACGGAGCCGAATTTACGAGCGTTCCCCGATAATGCTATTTTAAAATGATTGTGACTGAATAAAGTTTTTCTACATGAGATGGACAATTAGTACGGACAAAAGTTTAGTTGCCTAGGCTGTGAAGAGTTTGCGCGCAGCTACCTAACTAGCTATGCTAACGTTCGCTAGCTAGCGAGCTAGATACAACTGTAAACATGGTTTAAATTGGTTGCTCACTTGACGTTATATTGCAGTAATTTTAATTGAGCGTGAATTATGTTATGAATGTGTGTCTGTCGTAGCCAATACCGTATTTAGGATACATGTATGCTTGGATTCAAACAGCCGCAGTGTGTACACAAATCAAACAACTGCAGCAGAGGCAGCAGGTAAGCCACCGCTCGCGGTGTGTTGTTGTGTTCAGAATGGATGGAAAGAAACTGTTTCCAAACGAACGACGAATGTAGCTTTCGCCTTGATGACACAGCTGTAATTTCAGCTCCTGTTTTCACTTTGTTGTACATTGACAACATTGACAATTTTCAAAATGAAACCATCCATAAAGAGGTTTTGGTTGCCTTTTTTTCTCATATGAAAATGGGCAGCTGCCATTGTTTTAATGTTTTTTATTGAAGTCTTTGCATGGAAATGATGTTGTTCATTTATTTTCAGTACAACGCCCTATATTCTCCTTAGTATGTTATGCCTTTAGTATATCTGGAGAGGAAAACTGCAGAAATGTATCTCGTTTTATTTTGGCATCAATGTCAAAAAGCCTATGTTGCATGACTGATAGGATTTAGGTCAAAGTACAATAGATGGTATGAAATACACCCTCAGGCTCAGTCAGCAGGGATTGATGGAGTCTCCCCTGTCGTGTCTATATGAATTATGTGGTCTTTGAACCAAACGGAATGCACCAGACAGCAGTATACCTTATATGTTTTCTGTTTTTAGAAGCCATCAATATTGACCAATACTTTCATTCTTTACTACTGTCTCAACCCTTTTCCTTTTTCTTGAATAATTAAGCATTTGTGTCATGGGATAATCGCATTATAAACCTAATAGGCCCTTATTCTCTAGGCCTATACAGAATATGCCTTCATATTGCTGATATTCAACCTCAATAGTCATCAGTCAATAGTCTATGCTTATCACAAACCAATAGTTACTTGAGAAACCCAACTTAAGGGAATCGAGTGTGACATTCAAATGTAACTGTCCCCTCAAAATTAAAGCATAAAGCAGGCTTCGTCCAGCAGCGTGAGTCACCCACGGCCTGTCTATATTTAGCCATGCATATTAATTGAATCCCCATTTTTAAATTAGTAGTTTTATTCTGAATAATTAGGTTATTGCCATCATTGGACTCTAGACTGATGTGTCTAGCAATCACATTACCTAGTGAGCATCACTAATGCCAGGATTGAGTACAAGGATGTGGAGTATCTACTGTCCATCTTTCTAATGGTCACTTAGCCTACAGTTTCCCATTAGAAAACTGATATCTGGCTACTCTGCAATACAGACCTAATGAGCAATAGGGGTCTGTTACCTTGCTGACTTTGAGAATTGATCATGTGCTGCTGACGGCTAAAAGACTCAAACCAACATCATAAATGTTCACGATTTTTCTGTCATTCAATAAATTCCTCTCATTAGCTATATGTCCCACTGGCACTGATATACCCAGTCTGTCCTTCAGTGTGCTCCATATAGATTTATTGGGTGTATTTGTGGCTCTCCAATGCTCGCCCCTGCTCTCAAACCAGGAGGAGAGGAGAAGGAGAATTTGGGTCAGTGGGCCCTCGGCCCATGTCACACCAATTCGCTCTGTCTGACTGATTCACTCTATCCCTGTGTTCTCTCTCTCAACTTCCAACTCCCTCTCCCTCACTCAGCATCCTTCTGGTTCCCCCCTCTCTCCCTCACTCAGCTCCTTCTGGTTCCCCTCTCTCCCTCACTCAGCTCCTTCTGGTTCCCCTCACTCAGCTCCTTCTGGTTCCCCTCACTCAGCTCCTTCTGGTTCCCCTCACTCAGCTCCTTCTGGTTCCCCTCACTCAGCTCCTTCTGGTTCCCCTCTCTCTCCCCCACTCAGCTCCTTCTGGTTCCCCTCTCCCTCACTCAGCTCCTTCTGGTTCCCCTCTCTCTCTCCCTCACTCAGCTCCTTCTGGTTCCCCTCTCTCTCTCCCTCACTCAGCTCCTCCTTGTTCCTCTCTCCCTCACTCAGCTCCTCCTTGTTCCCCTCTCCCTCACTCAGCTCCTTTTGGTTCCCCCCTCTCTCCCTCACTCAGCTCCTTCTGGTTCCCCTCTTTCTCTCTCCTCTCCATATCTTATTTATATTTTCTCTGTCCACTAGGATGTTAGTTTCAGCTTCAATTGTTCAATTGAATAAAGTAGTAGGTTTTTATTGGTATGCCCAGCTCCTCCTGGTTCCCTTTCCCTCCCTCAGCTCCTTCTGGTTCCCCCCTCTCTCCCTCACTCAGCTCCTTCTGGTTCGCCATGCTCAGCTGCTTCTGGTTCCCCTTTCTCTCCCTCACTCAGCTCCTTCTGGTTCCCCTCTCTCTCCCTCACTCAGCTCCTTCTGGTTCCCCCTCTCTCCCTCACTCAGCTCCTTCTGGTTCCCCCCTCTCTCCCTCACTCAGCTTCTTCTGGTTCCCCCCTCTCTCCCTCACTCAGCTCCTTCTGGTTCCCCCCTCTCTCCCTCACTCAGCTCCTTCTGGTTCGCCTCGCTCAGCTGCTTCTGGTTCCCCTTTCTCTCCCTCACTCAGCTCCTTCTGGTTCCCCTCTCTCTTCCTCACTCAGCTGCTTCTGGTTCCCCTTTCTCTCCCTCACTCAGCTGCTTCTGGTTCCCCTTTCTCTCCCTCACTCAGCTCCTTCTGGTTCCCCTCTCTCTCCCTCACTCAGCTCCTTCTGGTTCCCCTCTCTCTCCCTCACTCAGCTCCTTCTGGTTCCCCTTTCTCTCACTCAGCTCCTTCTGGTTCCCCTTTCTCTTCCTCACTCAGCTCCTTCTGGTTCCCCTTTCTCTTCCTCACTCAGCTCCTTCTGGTTCCCCTTTCTCTTCCTCACTCAGCTCCATCTGGTCCCCCTCTTTCTCTCTCCTCTCCATATCTCATTTAGATTTTCTCTGTCCACTAGGATGTTAGTTTCAGCTTCAATTGTTCAATTGAATAAAGTAGTAGGTTTTTATTGGTATGCCCGAGACAACCATCCATGTGTGATGTGTTCGATAACCTTGAAAGAAACTAGGGTATTGGTCCCTTGGGAGGCACACTGTTCCTTAATGGAGCTCTACCTTTTCTACATATTTAGCTACTTCTGTTAATGTGTGATTGTGAATATCCGGAAGACCCAAAAACCCACCATTTCCCCCTGTTGTCTCCCTCCAGATGATGGAGGAGCTGTGGAGACGTGGCATGCCCCTGTCAGATCGAATGGAAAATGACCCCCCAGCCGATATGGCCCCAGGGTCCACGACCACAGCGGCCCCGTCGGGCTCCAATGCTTCCTGGATGCCAGACACCCCCCTGGTGACCCCTGAGGAACCATACTTCCTCATGACCTCCACTGCCCAGACTGTGTCGGGGTTCTTTGTCTGGACAGCCCTGCTAATAACCTGCCACCAGGTAAGGGGCTAGTGAACTCTTTCTCACACATACATACTAGAGGTCGACCGATTAATCGGAATGGCCGATTAATTAGGGCCGATTTCAAGTTTTCATAACAATCGGAAATCGGTATTTTTGGGCGGCAATTTTTTTTTTACACCTTTTATTTAACTTGGCAAGTCAGTTAAGAACACATTCTTATTTTCAATGACGGCCTAGGAACGGTGGGTTAACTGCCTCGTTCAGGGGCAGAACGACATATTTTCACCATGTCAGCTTGGGGGATCCAATCTTGCAACCTTACTGTTAACTAGTCCAACGCAATAACGACCTGCCTCTCTCTCGTTGCACTCCACAAGGAGATTGCCTGTTACACAAATGCAGTAAGCCAAGGTAAGTTGCTAGCTAGCATTAAACGTATCTTATAAAAAACAATCAATCATAATCACTAGTTAACTACACATGGTTGATGATATTACTACTATTATCTAGCGTGTCCTGTGTTGCATATAATCTGACTGAGCATACAAGTATCTAAGTATCTGACTGAGCGGTGGTAGGCAGAAGCAGGCGCGTAAACATTCATTCAAACAGCACTTTCGTGCGTTTTGCCAGCAGCTCTTCGTTGTGCTTCAAGCACTGCGCTGTATATGACTTCAAACCTATCAACTCCCGAGATGAGGCTGGTGTGACTGAAGTGAAATGGCTGGCTAGTTAGCGCGCGCTAATAGCGTTTCAAACTTCACTCGCTCTGAGCCCTGGGGTGGTTGTTTCCCTTGCTCTGCATGGGTAACTCTGCTTCGATGTGGTGGCGGTTGTCGTTGTGTTGCTGGTTCGAGCCCAGGGAGGAGCGAGGAGAGGGACGGAAGCTATACTGTTACACTGGCAATACTAAAGTGCCTATAAGAACATCCAATAGTCAAAGGTTAATGAAATACAAATGGTATAGAGGGAAATAGTCCTATAATAACTACAACCTAAAACTTCTTACCTGGGAATATTGAAGACTCATGTTAAAAGGAACCACCAGCTTTCATATGTTCTCATGTTCTGAGCAAGGAACTGAAACGTTAGCTTTCTTACATAGCACATATTGCACTTTTATGTTCTTCTCCAACACTTTTGTTTTTACATTATTTAAACCAAATTGTACATGTTTCATGATCTACTTGAGGCTAAATTGATTTTATTGATGTATTATATTAAGTTAAAATAAGTGTTCATTCAGTATTGTTGTAATTGTCATTATTACAAATACATTTATTTTTAAATCGGACGATTAAACGGTATCGGCTTTTTTGGTCCTCCAATAATCAGAATCGGTATCGGCGTTGAAAAATCATAATCGGTCGATCTCCAATACAAACACACACACGCTCCTATGTTATTCTGCATGCTGCATCTAACATATGCTTCAACTGTGTTCTCAAATCATATGTTAGTGTGGTCTCACTGCTGCATCAGATGTATGCATAGTGCCTACAGTAGTCATCTCAGTATGAACAAATCAAATTGCAGATAGAAATTGCAGATGCATATCAAGGCATCCCTTCAGATTCCTCACGCCTGCCAAGTCCAGGTTGATTATGCACTCTGGAACACCTCAGGCTGTTCAGCCATGATAAAGTAGCTGTGGCAGGTCTTCAAATATGTAGTCATGTTGCCTGCAGACCACTAACCTCCTTTTGGTTCGGAGCTACTGAAAGGCCCAGGTTAATGATTCCTCTCCATTGTGTGTTGCTGCTCACACAAAGGGTTAAAGATGAGCTGTCGCTCTGACAACAGGTGTACCTAGCTCTGCAGTGACATCAGAGAGCAGGGGCTGTTGCGTAGCAACAAAGCTGGGTACAGTGCTCTCTGTGTGCGAGCTCCCAACTGTTTGTTATTTTACCAAAGGTGTGTGTGGCCAGGCCAGGAAAGGTGATAGGTGTAGCTTTGTGTAAGTGGGAACCTAGGACAGGATGAATTAGACAAAAGGTACTGATGACAGAGCCTGCTCATCCAAATGGAAACACAACACAGCTCCACTCATCACCCACACGCACAATGTCGACTGCTCTCCCCAGGATGTGGGCAGGACCATAAAGTCACAGTCACTGAGCTCTAGTGAAAACACATTGATTTCATGAGACACTTGTTTAAGCTAGCCCATTTTTATCTAGCTCATGTTGACAGAGCTGTGGTCCCTCTCAGGGAGAAGGAAGCTGTTGAATATTCAAACACAATTACCCTCCTTTCAATCCATTGTCTATTTAACTGTCACGTTTATAGTTTTTAAATTGTTCTCCTGCAATGAAGTACATTATAATCTAGCCATGTCCTTTAGGAGCTGAGATTAAATGATGCCCTCTTCACTCTGTCCTTCTCTTTCTTGTCTATGTATCCTTCCCAATCTTTCTCCCATTGACAGATTTACATGCACCTGCGCTACTACAGCTCTCCCAATGAGCAGAGGCACATAGTTCGCATCCTCTTCATCGTTCCCATCTACGCCTTTGACTCGTGGCTCAGCCTCCTCTTCTTCACTAACGAAGAGTACTACGTCTACTTTGACACGGTCCGCGACTGCTACGAAGGTGAGAACCTTCCCACCCTGTCAATGGTGTATGACTCTTACCTGAATAGAATGCCTTCTGAAACATAAAATACATACAAGTACATTTTGTTTTAGAGAGAAGAGATACTGTGCTTGCAATTGGCATGGTGACTGGAGGAATTTCCACGACAGCCGTTGCCAGAGAGTTGAATGTTCATTTCTCTACCATAAGCCGTCTCCTACGTTGTTTTAGGGAATTTAGCAGTACGTCCAACCGGCCTCACAACCGCAGACCACGTGTGTGGGCGAGCGGTTTGCTGATGTAAACAGAGTGCTCCGTGGCAGAGGGGGTGTTATGGTATGGGCAGGCATAAGCTATGGACAACAAACCCAATTGCATTTTATCGATGGAAATTTGAATGTACAGAGACACCGTGACGAGATCCTGAGGCCCATTGTTTTAAAGGTATCTGTAACCAACAGTCATAGATTAGGGCCTAATTTATTTCAGTTGACTGATTTCCTTAAATGAACTGTAACTCAGTAAAATCTTTGAAATTGTTGCATGTTGTGTTTATATTTTTGTTCTTTATACATTCAAATAGAGCTGTGATCGACATGGTTTGTGGTCTGTTGCTCATCCTGCTGGTCTATGGTTTGATGTTGCAATGGAAGAATGTATTTGCGCCAAGCACAGGTGCATTCCATTGTTTGCAGTACACTGGTAAGGCCGAAACCTTTCTGCTGTGCTACTACATGTTCTGTGTTTTTTAAAGCAATATCACACACGTACGTGCATCTCCGATGGAGTAGAACGTACAAGTACTCAACACATTTATTTCAATGATTGTGTTTTTGCATGTGCACTTGTTTTGTGTCCCGTAGCAGGAGTTGGAAACAAAATAATTTCACAATCCTTTTGTTCTGAATAGAACCATTGTTTTTTTTTCGTTCCGTTCCACTTTTTCGACCTGCAAAATAAAGTTCTTAACCGGTTTGACCTCAAAAGATGACAGGTTTATATCGTTCCTTTCTGTTCCTTTTTAAACCTCTGAAATAATATATATATATTTTTTACATCTAACTTTTTAGATTAAATATTTTTTTTTACATTAAATTACTTCAAGTATGCACGATGGATAGAGCAGCTTTCTATGCAACTGGCAAGCTATAGCTCAGTGAGTTGTTTACATGCGTGATGGAAAAGACAAGTGTAGGACACGAGGTGCAACTGTGGGTGGGTAGAGACTTGGCTAGAAGCGCTGAGCATCTTGTGATGACATGCATTATCTGAATTAGATCCACAGAATTATAACAACGGAGGAGCGGCTGGAGGAACTTTTTTTTTCTTTGAACTTCAGAGTTGACTTAGAGCTAGCTAACAAGCTTGTGTCTACTGAGCGGCACCAGAATTAAAAACACGTCTTACCTTTTTGTAGTTGATAAATCCAACGTGAAATTTTATAACTATAGTATCCCTAACTAACATTGAAAAAGTTGATCCATTCTTCTCTAATTAAAAAATCTTTCTCCCAAAATTCTGAATCACACTTGTAACGTCAGTAGACTACAGCGATGCTTCGGAGGGGAGGGGCAAGTTGTCTACATGCACACTGGCAAACATCTTCAGCTGGCAGGCAGTATGTGTGTGCCGACATGGCCATACCCATATTTGTATCCATAAATTGACAGTTGATAATCGGATCGGATGATACTAGTGATCGGGAAAAACAGAGGTTTTAATATGCTTAGGTATTTTGCCAACATCTACTTATCTCCCTGCACGTTTATAGACCAAATAAGTTTCAGATTAGGAGCGGTGTGCCTGTGTGTCTTCAATTTGTAGCGGGCAGACAAGTTTGCTATCAATCAGAATGCACGTCAGCATTTTTTATTTTACATTTATTTAACCAGGTTAGCCAGTTGAGAACATGTTCTCATTTACAACTGCGACCTGGCCAAGATAAAGCAAAGCAGTGCGACAAAAACAACAGAGTTACACAAAAGTACAGTCAATAACACAATAGAAAAATCTATATACAGTGTGTGCAAATGTAGAAGATTAGGGAGGTAAGGCAATAAATAGGCCATAGGTGAAATAATTACAATTTAGCATTAACACTGGAGTGATATGTGTATGACTCTTACCTGTTAAAATAGTGTGTTTAAATGTATTGGCATTAATATACATTTTTACATTTTATTTCACCTTTATATAAGTAGGTAGGCCAGTTGAGAACAAGTTCTCATTTACAACTGCCACCTGGCCAAGATGAAGCAAAGCAGTGCAACAAAAACAACACAGTTACACATAAACAAACGTACAGCAATAAATAGGCCATAGAGGTGAAATAATTACAATTTAGCATTAACACTGGAGTGATAGATGTGCAGATGATGATGTGCAAGTAGAGATACTGGGTTGCAAAAGAGCAAGATAAATAACAAAATGGGGATGAGGTAGTTGGGTGTGCTATTTACAGATTGGTTGTGTACAGGTACAGTGATCGGTAAGCTGCTCTGACAGCTGATGCTTAAAGTTAGAGAGGGAGATATAAGACTCCATTTAATATTTTTCCCTACCCTCGCCCCGCTTGTTAGATATTATGCACATTGATAGCTTGATACCAAACGCCTTTGCCATTTGATTTATCATAGTAGCAGGCTAACAGGAGGCAGCAGCAGTCTGAATGATCAGACCGAAACAGAGAAGTGAAAGTGATCGGGTGAAATTATGAAGCAAGTGCACAGAGAAATACAGCTTCACTCTATCCAATCAGAGTAGCAGGATCAATGTACAGCCCATCCTTTTCTTTACACACAGGCAAACTGACCAGTTAAGTTATTTAGACCATATAGCATCTGACTTGACTGACATGAGAAAGATAATTACAAAAAATACTCTGATCAAGTCGTTTCCCAAAAAATTGCCCATATCTGTTACTATACTCGTTTTGTCCGACTACTCGGCACACTTCTAGCAGGACGACACTGGAAGAAGTTTCTGATTGACAGAGGGAGGGCTTTGCATAGGCGCTTTGTTTATTTTGTGGGACTTTAAAAAGATGAAATGCCCGGAATGTTATTAACCGGTCCCCATGCTTTTAAAGTAATGGTTCTGTTCCGGAGAAGAATAGATCACTTTCGTTCCTGGTTCTGATTTTGTTCCTAGAAAAATTTAGTTATTTTACGGTTTACAGTTCTGTTCTCTGAACCGGTTCCAGCCCCTGGTCCGTAGTATCGAGTGTGTGGGAATCTGTTCTGTCCCTAGTGACAGATGGCCTTTGCGATCTCTCTGCCTTTACGAGAGTGGCCATCTTTGTTCTCTTGTTGTTTCCAAGGCCTGCTGGGATTGCTGGGGAGGGGAAGCCTGTTCCCTAGCAACAGTATGCAAACGACTGAAGCCTTGAAGAGTCTTAGAAACCACTCGCTTATGAACAGATAAATTGTCTGGCTGTTCTGTATCAGCCGGCTGTATCTCAACAGAAGTAACATCAACAGAAATTGGCATTAGCATTTTGTTACAGTGGTTACATAATACAGACGGGTGTGCCACTTGCTTACCCGGACTCTGCCATCAAATTATTCCTGACAAACTCTATTGTACGTACAATGTACAACCCTATGTCTGTGGGGAAAAGGGGACCTCAGTGCGAAGGTGTGCTCAATGCATGAACGAGTGCTTTGCGCTGCACATTTTGTCTACCTTGTGTCAAAGAGTTCTGAGTCTACGATGCGTGAGAGAATGCTGTGTGTGTGTGTACTGTACAATGTGTGTGAGTGCTTGGAGCGCATGGATTGACGGCAGGGGAGCGGACAGCTCAGCCAGGCTGCACACAGTGGACTCTCCCTGCCAGCACACCGCACGGACAGCAGCTGTGGCCCCAGGGCTCCACACTGCTTAATATAGAGGGCCCCAGTGCTGTCAAAGTTACACTCTCACTCACACACACACACACAGAGATGTTGTGTATTTATACATGCATGCTTGCAAACATTCAAATAGCAGGAGTCAATACTGTAAGGATGCCACTGGGATTCCTATTATTGTCTGCTCAGACCTCTATGCAGCTATGTGTGAAAATACAATATACAAGGAAAGCA
Organism: Oncorhynchus keta; assembly: GCF_023373465.1. Classification (NCBI taxonomy): domain Eukaryota; kingdom Metazoa; phylum Chordata; class Actinopteri; order Salmoniformes; family Salmonidae; genus Oncorhynchus; species Oncorhynchus keta. The sequence continues at coordinate 26,810,022 of NC_068452.1, forward strand.
AATGGAATAGGCAGGGGTCCTTTATGGCTGGAGTTTCCCATGCCAGAAAAGAGACAGAACAGGAGAAAGAGCAGCAAAGCTTCAGGATTGATTCGTCCTGTAGTTTGCTTCCAGTTGAAGCTCGCATCCGCTACAAGACCATGGTGCTTGCCTACGGAGCTGTGAGGGGAACGGCACCTCAGTACCTCCAGGCTCTGATCAGGCCCTACACCCAAACAAGGGCACTGCGTTCATCCACCTCTGGCCTGCTCGCCTCCCTACCACTGAGGAAGTACAGTTCCCGCTCAACCCAGTCAAAACTGTTCGCTGCTCTGGCCCCCCAATGGTGGAACAAACTCCCTCACGACGCCAGGACAGCAGAGTCAATCACCACCTTCCGGAGACACCTGAAACCCCACCTCTTTAAGGAATACCTAGGATAGGATAAGTAATCCTTCTCACCCCCCCCTTTAAGATTTAGATGCACTATTGTAAAGTGACTGTTCTGCTGGATGTCATAAGGTGAATGCACCAATTTGTAAGTCGCTCTGGATAAGAGCGTCTGCTAAATGACTTAAATGTAAATGTAATGTTGCTTCAACACCCTCAAATTAGCATGGCCTGAACACCTGGGACAGCAGCTGAAACCACATTCCCAGTCAATGACACCAATAACAGTGTTCATAGTCAAAGGAGAGACAGAGAGAAGTCCTAGTGCCTCTTCTGCCCCGATGAACTGGAAGTGATTCAGTCTGACGAGAGGATTTTCTCTCAACTCTCCTGTCTGTCCCAAGGAGTCGGGACCCATAACTGTGCTCTGTTAATTTGAAACAATTTATTTAATTTCCAAATCAATTGAAATCTCTATGAACCATTCAAATCTCTTAGCTAAATAATTTATGCTAATGAATGGATTCAAATAAACAGGCGCGTATTAGATTATACCAGTACTGTACATGTGTTGTTAAATCGGATGGTAATGGAATAGTTTTGGACTAAACATTCAGCTGGATGGATATCAATATTTGGTCATCTCTGGAAAACACGTTGTCTCACACACACACATACACACAGTGAGGGAGGGTAGCTTTGTGTGCACACAGGGAGACAGAGCGATGTTGATCCAAGCTAGAATGGAGGGCGGTTTAGCCAGAGGCCATTGGGGACAATGACTGTCTCATCTTGTTTTGCTTTCTGCACTGACACAGCACATCAGCATTCTGCTCGTGGGAAATAGGGACCAAGGCCTTAATACTGTAGAGAGGAACATGGCCAATGCCTCTAGATAGAACATGTTTAATTCGGTGTGTGTTCGTGTTCTTTCTCGTAAATGTTTCTGGGTTCTCAAGGGGAGGCCCAAAGTCCAAACAGACCAAATACACACAGACAGACAGATTGATTTTTGAATATGAAAGCTTAACCGAAAGACTGCTGTAGTTACATAGAGGCAACTACCCCCATATTTTCTCAACTCTCTGACACTGCTTACATGTGTTTTTGTGTGTTTCCTCTGTAGCGTTTGTGATCTACAACTTCCTCAGCCTGTGTTATGAGTACCTTGGAGGGGAGAGCGCCATCATGGCTGAGATCAGAGGAAAGCCCATTGAGTGAGTCTCTCTCTATTATCACTCTTTGTCCTCTCTTATAAAAAAAAAAATTAAAAGACAATTCATGTACAATCCAATAATGTCATTCAAACATCCCACAGCTGCAGAATAGTAATGTGTATCAATATTTTATTGTATGGTTTGAACCTCTTCATGCCATTTGGATCTTGAGATCACAGACTACCAAATGCTTGTGTCTTGGCTGTCTACAGGTCCAGCTGTGTGTACGGCACCTGCTGTCTCTGGGGAAGGACTTACTCCATTGGATTCCTCCGATTCTGCAAACAGGTATAGTGAAAGCCTTCTTCTCACCCATTATTTGTGAGAAACCCTTACATATGAACACAGAGTTGTTACAGCATTACATATTCTCTCTCTCTCAGGCCACTCTACAGTTCTGTGTGGTGAAGCCTCTGATGGCCATGATCACAGTCATCCTGCAGGCCTTTGGGAAGTACAGAGATGGAGACTTCAAGTACGTAGGGCTATGGGACACTGTCATTCATTCTACTCTATACTATATCAGAGTATTTTCTTAACCTGTGTTGACCTCAAAGTTAATTGTTTCAAAAGCCACAGAGGATTCATGTTTGTCTATAATATCTTTACTTGTCTGTACTTTTCTGCATGAACAGTTTAAATGTTATTTGTTTGTTCTCACATATGTTTTTTAAATTTGCACTATTCTGGCTGTAAATCTGTTTTCATCGAAATGTCAGGGTTGTAGTTGTCAAGCATCTCAGAGTAGGAATTATATTACTTAATCTCTAAGACAAGACTGTGCTAAGACATTCCTATGTGTTGACACTGTTCTGATAGCTGGCTGTGCCTCTCTCTCTCTCTCTCTCTCTCTCTCTCTCTCTCTCTCCAGTGTGGCCAGTGGGTACCTGTATGTGACCATCATCTATAACTTCTCTGTCAGCCTGTCTCTCTACGCCCTCTTCCTCTTCTACTTCGCCACCCGCAACCTGCTGGTCCCCTACAGCCCCATGCTCAAGTTCCTCATGGTCAAGTCTGTCATCTTCCTCTCTTTCTGGCAGGGTAAGGAAACGTCTCGATCGACACACACACGCAATGTATCATAGATAATGCTGAATCCAAGTGTGTTGACCCTCTCGTCCAGATAATACACACAATGTGATTTGACAGTACTCTGATCCTCCTTCCTCGATTTCTCTCTCCCTCTCTCTCTGGGGGATAAGGTATGCTGCTGGCCATCCTGGAGAAGTGTGGAGCCATCCCTAAAATCAACTCTCCCGAAGTGTCAGTTGGGGAGGGCACAGTCGCCGCCGGCTACCAGAACTTTATCATCTGCATTGAGATGTTCTTTGCCGCTGTGGCCCTGCGCCACGCCTTCACCTACAAGGTCTACATGGACAAGAGGCTGGACTCCTACGGTAAGGATACAGAGGGAGGGACTATCCATGCAGATTAGAGAGAGAACTGTTTAAGTAAAAAGAAATCAAGTCATCACTAGCATATTAGTGTGTCCCATTGCTTATGTTTCTGGAACTGTGTTCAGTGAGGATTCAGAACACTGGTTCTCCATGGTTGCTTTTCAAGTCTATTTCAGTGACTTTGTTCCACTGACTTGCTCTGTCTGTCTCTAAATGTTTCATCCTCTCTTTTATTCTCTCTCCCTCCCTCTCTCTCTCCTCTCCCTCGGTTTTTTTATTCCATTTTTATTTTGTTGAATCCCTTTTTCTCCTCACATTTATCTTCCCTCTCTTCATTATTCTCCTGTTCTGTTATCTCACCCTTCTCTTTTTTTATTGTTCAATATTCATCCTTTTGTATTTTCTTATGTCCCTCTCTCTCTTTATCTGTCTCTCTCTGTGCTGCACTATAAGGGTCCTTTCCTATTTTTGGACAGTACGGTAGGTCTACCACTAGCTCAGCTGTGTTTGGCTTCTCACTGCCACAGTACTTTCTGGTTGACTCCATTTCTGTGATGTGCTCATATTGTTATTATATTATTTTTTAAACTGTTTCTGAGATATAGAGCTTAATTTTGTACAAACTATTTATTTTGAGCCTCCTCCGTGCTGTCATACATCTGTATTGCCATTATTGTACAGTATGTGCTGCTTTTATCAATGTATTATTTTGTGGTGTGTATGAGTTCTCCCCTTGCAATGCAGTAGGAGCTCCACTGGCTGTTTCTGTCTGTTTGGTTCAGTAGTATTATGTGATCCTCCAATTTGTTTACTCATGGCATTCAGGTTTGTTCACTGTAGGGTTCCACTCTTCCTTCCATTATCCCTCATCCTCCCTTTATTTCCATCCTCTCCCGGCAGGTCGTTGCGCCCCAATGAAGAGCATTTCCAGCAGTCTGAAGGAGACCATGAACCCCGGAGACATGGTGCAGGACGCCATCCACAACTTCTCCCCGGCCTACCAGCAGTACACACAGCAGTCCACCCTTGAGCAGCGCGGAGGGGCGCCAGTGTCCCGCAGCCACAGCAACCTCAGCACCCGCGACAACGAGAAGACCCTGCTGCTCAGCTCCGACGATGAGTTCTGAGCCCCCCTACACACCGACCGGTGGTACTACTGGGAGGTGGAGACGGGAGGGGCTTTATGGACTCTACTATAGTGCCGTATGAAATCGACAGGCTTGAGTCCTTTGGCTGATCCACTTCATTGCGTACATGAACATAGTACTCATATTCCTCAGTCTATATTGACAATGCAAGCAACCTACTACATAGGGGTCCATTGCCACATACCCCTGCCAATATGGATCAATACAGATACACACACTCGTGCATAGACCATTCCCAGGTGTCTTCAGGCTGTGTGTTAACACTACAAAAGGCCTACCACACAGAAAAACACTCACCAACCTGCATGCCATTGACATGAGTACCATTGAAATATTGTCAATTATACAGCATCCCCCTCGCCCTCCTGCCAGCTCTGCCTCTTGCTGAAATGTTGCCAAATAGAGGGAGATCCCGCTTGGTCAGCAGGACCCTCTCTAATTTAAGATTTCAGAGTGACTTGGATAAGACACTAAGGGATCCCGAAATCACTGTATACTTTGATGTTTATTGACCTTGATGGTATTCTTCTCATTTAAACAAATCTATTATGAAGGGAGGTTATTATTATATGATGTGTGTGTTGGCATGAACAGGAAGGTACAGTGAGGATAATATAATTGGGGGGTTTTGGGGGTCATTTGGGGTGTATCCCGGAATGTTATGGTTGTTGTTGACAACGTATTGAGGGAACAGCTGTTGACAGAGGTTTGGTGCGGATTTCAGATTAAAGAGGAACGGGCTTCTTAGCAGAGCTGGACCCGGCCGCAGCAGACAGGATTAGAATCATGTAATTGGGGCGTTATGTGCGGCACAGATCAGGCATGTTTTACCATTACGTTGGTCTAATGGTCATATCGCACCAAACTGCGCATGTGCAGAACGTCTAATTAAAGGATGTCTTTTGATAGTTTTTTGGACAAAAATGAAAACTTCCAGTTTGTCACTTTCACGAGGTTGGAGTAATAAATAACATGTTCAACTACTTAAGACATTGGCTCAAATCTAGGGTTGTATCTTTAGATTGAGAAAATAAACAACTAATTTCACTGTTCTCATCTCAAACCTCAGCCTGGTCTGTTTTGCAGGTGTTCCTGGAAGACTTCAATGTTGCACCTCTGGATTTAGAAACTCTGTGAAGTTGTCAAGGATATGGGGACCATGCAATTCTTCCCCCTGGTGGCAAGAGGCAGAGAGATTTCCAGCCCAGCCTCTGGGAGGAGCCTGTTGAGCAGAAATAGCTTGGCTATCTTCAGCATTAATATACATCAGTTATGCCTGAATATACCTGCTTTCTTCATCATGGCTGTTTTCTTGTCTTGTTAGGGTTGCTATGTTGCTGCTCCGTGTCACTAGCCTCCTCATTGATTTTCTTCCTTTGAGTTTTTTTTGCTGAAGACAACACACAAACTGATAATTTTGAAACGTTTTACTCATAACCCCCCAAAAAAAAAAAAAAACTTTTTTTTTTTTTTCAAAACTGCAGTTTTACAAAAAATGTAAATAGGAACACTACCCATATTTGAATACTTGAGTGAAGTGTTTTTCTACAGCGGGGGTTCTTAAACGTTTATCTTGAAACCCAAATTAGACATTTTACCGTCCTCCTGTGACTCAAATCTTCCTCTAACGACCCAAATTAAGAAGAAATAGTGTGTTATTGTAGATGTATTCTCATAACTCGCGACCCACCTCTCACATGCCCAGGGTCCACTTCGGGATAAAAAAACCCTGGTCTACAGGGTCCAATAAATACAGTACCAGTCAAAAGTTTGGACACACCTACTCATTCCAGGGTTTTTCTTTATTTTTACTATTTTCGACAATGTAGAATAATAGTGAAGACATCAAAACTATGAAATAACACAGGGAATCATGTAGTTACCAAAAAAAAAGTTAAACAAATCAAAATATAGCCACCCTTTGCCATGACAGCTTTGCACACTTGGCATTCTCTCAACCAGCATCATGAGGTAGTCACCTGGAATGCGTAATTTATATTTCTCAAAGTAGCCACCTTTTGCCTCTGACAGCTTTGCACACTCTTGGCATTCTCTCAACCAGCTTCACCTGGAATGCTTGAAGAATTTCCCACATATGCTGAGCACTTGGCTGCTTTTCCTTCAGTTTGCGGTCCAACTCATCCCAAACTATCTCAATTGGTTTGAGGTCGGGTGATTGTGGAGGCCAGGTCATCTGATGCAGCACTCCATCAATCTCCTTCTTGGTCAATTAGCCCTTACACAGCCTGGAGGTGTGTTGGGTCATTGTCCTGTTAAAGAACAAATGATAGTCCCACTGAGTGCAAACCAGATGGGATGGCGTATCACTGTGGTAGCCATGCTGGTTAAGTGTGCCTTGAATTCTAAATAAATCACTGACAGTGTCACCAGCAAAGCACCCCCACACCTTCTCCATGCGTCACGGTTGGAACCACACATACGGAGATCAATCCATTCACCTGCTCTGCGTCTCACAAATCAAAATCAAATTTATTTATATAGCCCTTCGTACATCAGCTGATATCTCAAAGTGCTGTACAGAAACCCAGCCTAAAACCCCAAACAGCAAGCAATGCAGGTGTAGAAGCACGGTGGCTAGGAAAAACTACATAGAAAGGCCAAAACCTAGGAAGAAACCTAGAGAGGAACCAGGCTATGTGGGGTGGCCAGTCCTCTTCTGGCTGTGCCGGGTGGAGATTATAACAGAACATGGCCAAGATGTTCAAATGTTCATAAATGACCAGCATGGTCCAATAATAACAAGGCAGAACAGTTGAAACTGGAGCAGCAGCACGGCCAGGTGGACTGGGGACAGCAAGGAGTCATCATGTCAGGTAGTCCTGAGGCATGGTCCTCCGAGAGAGAGAGAAAGAAAGAGAATTAGAGAGAGCACACTTACATTCACACAGGACACCGAATAGGACAGGAGAAGTACTCCAGATATAACAAACTGACCCTATCCCCCCGACACAAACTACTGCAGCATAAATACTGGAGGCTGAGACAGGAGGGGTCAGGAGACACTGTGGCCCCATCCGAGAACACGTCGGTTGGAACCAAAAAATCTCAAATTTGGAGTCAGAGCCAAAGTACATATTTCCACCAGTCTAATGTCGTGTTTCTTGGCCCAAGCAAGTCTTATTATTTGTGTCCTTTAGTAGTGGTTTCTTTGCAGCAAATCGACCATGAAGGCCTAATTCACACAGTCTCCTCTGAACAGTTGATTTTGATGTGTCTGTTACATTTATTTGGGCTGCAATTTCTGAGGCTGGTAACTCCAATGAACTTATCTTCTGCAGCAGAATTAACTCTTGGTTTTCCTTTCCTGTGGCAGTTCTCATGAGAGGTTTTTGTGACTGCACTTGAAGAAACTTTCAAAGTTCTTGAAATTTTCCGGATTGACTGACCTTCATGTCTTAAAGTAATGATGGACTGTCGTTTCTCTTTGCTTATTCAAGCTGTTCTTGCCATAATATGGACTTGGTCTTTTACCAAATATATTCTGTATACCACCCGTACCTTGTCACAACACAACTGATTGTTGAAACTCATTAAAGAAGGAAATAAAATTACACAAATTAACAAGGCACACCTGTTAATTGAAATGAATTCCATGTGACTACCTCATGAAGCTGGTTGAGAGAATGCCAAGAGTGTGCAAAGCCGTCAAGGCAAAGGGTGGCTATATTTTGATTTGTTTAACAGTTTTTTGGTTACTACATGATTTTCCGTATGTGTTATTTCATTAGTTTTGATGTCTTCGCTATTATTACACAATGTAGAAAATAGTAAAAGTAATGATAAACCCTGGAATTAGTAGGTGTGTTCAAACTTGACTGGTACTGTATATTTCATAGGTTTGAATGTTAAGTATAGGCTACATACACTTAAGTGATTGTTTTAATGATGTGCCCTATGCTGTGTCTTTTGATTAAAATGAATATATTATTCCTGAAAAGACAGGATATTGTATATAAAGTTGAACTAGATAATGGAATATGTTTATTGGTGGGTATAATAATGATAAAGCACAGAATGCTTACTTCTGTATTGTCTTTGCTCCATATTCCTTATATTATTTTGTTTCATACTTTTGTGTTTATTTGTATATTGGTATTATTCTGCTTTAAAGATTCTGATGCAATGTTTTGTCTTTTTTAATGGCATTTAAAACAACTGCAGAATAAAAAGACAGATCAAATTGAATATTTTAATTTGGTAATGTAGTGTGTGTTGAGTGAGAGGAGAGTCAGTGGGATTGATTGATATTGCATTTGTTCATTTTTAGGTTGGCTGCATAAAAAGCTTAAAGTACCACTTTTTGGAGCTGGTCACTTCCCTATACAGAGAAGCTACAGTCTTCTGGTTCAGAGATGTATGATGCTACCAGGCAATATAGTTGTTCTGTTTAGACGCCAAGTTGTCACGTGCACAAGTACAGTGAAATGCCTTTCTTGCCAGCTCTAAACCCAACAATGCAGTAATCAGTATCAATGTAGTACTAAATATAAGAGGGTAGAACAAAAACATAAGAAATAGAAATAAGAACACGAGAAAGTAAGAAACTATATACAGGGTCAGTGCCAATACCATATTTACAATATACAGGGATACTGTAGTGATAGAGGTAGATATTGTATGCACAGGAATACCGTGACTAGGCATCAGTATGTATGATAAACAGAGTAGCAGCAGTGTAAATTAAGATTGTATGTAATTGTGTGTGGAGTTAGAATAAAAGTGCGTGCATGTTCTGTGTGTTGGCGCGTGAGTGTGCATAGAGACAGTGCAAAATGTTTAATAAATACAATGGTCAATTCAGATCTGTGTCTGACCAGCCATTTTGTTAGGTATTTAGCAGTCTTATGGCTTGGGGGATAGAAGCGGTTCACTGCTTGCCATACCAAGCAGTGATGCAGCCAGTCAAGATGCTCTCAATGGAGCAGCTGTGGAACGTTTTGAGGATTTGCGGGCCCATGCTAAACTTTTTTAACCTCCTAAGGGGAAAGAGGTGCTGTCGATCCTTCTTCACGACTGTGCGTGTGTGTGGACCTGCGTGTGCTCTCCCCCCGCTGTGTTGATTCAAATCTTGGAAAAATACTTAGAAAATTAGATAGTGGAATATTTACTGACTTGGGCCAAAGGACTGAGCAGTGCTATTTATAGATGAAGTTGTACATTATGCATTCATATGCAGTGGACATCAGGCATGAGTCAGCCACAGCAATCCCAGGAGGTTGGTGGCACCTTAATTGGGGAGGACAGGCTCGTGGTAACGGCTGGAGCAGAATAGTATCAAATACGTGGTTTCCATGTGTTTGATGACATTCCATTTGTTCCATTCTAGCCATTATTATGAGCTGTCCTCCACAGATAGCAATGGTGTTATGATTGTTCATATTGTCTTTTTTTTAACACAATGATTTATTTAACTGATGCCTTTTGTTAACAGAGGGAACTTTGAAAAGATGCAATCAATCCAAAAGCACAGAATTGGATCCTCCAAGCAGTAAGCAGGCTATACAGATGCATTTTAAAGTATTTATACAGTACATTCAGAAGCCTTTAACACAATGTAGATGACCTCCTTTACTGCAGCACAAGTCTTTGGTATTATCATAACCAGATCTGCATTCTAGAGAGCACCTAACTGAAGAAGTTTACCATTCAAACCCAGCAGATTCGCTCACTGGAAGTTTACTTCAATAATGGTTACCAACAATTTATTAAAAAGGGCCTACAATCTCTAAGACTGTCTGAGCAATATTTATTCGGTACCCTTAGTTATGTTTCAGTAGCATGTAAAGTAATCCAAATGAAGCGTGTAAATTAGAAATATGATCTGATTATCTTCTCTTGCCAATGTCTCCAATAGTGAACTTGGTGCTGTGTGGGAAAAGAGGAGCTTGGAAGACTTCTACACAGCCAACTGGGTCAGACAAAGTCCAGCCCAGAGTGAACCTCCTGCTCAGTGTGTATGAAGAGACAGGGTAAGGTATATAGTCACTCTGGTGGAGCTGCCTGCTCTGTATGGAGTGCCTCAACTCACTGATGAAGATGAAAGAAAGAAAGAAAGAGACTATCCAGAATATACTGAGTTCAAAGGTCAATGACTTTATGGTTGTGTTGAAGCACAAAACCAAACAGAGAGCCAAGAGAAAATATGTTGAAGAGAGCAGTCAGGAGACAATCCAAAAATCCCAAAACATCTATCACTTTACTGTAACACAGAGATGGAGAACATGAGGATGACCATCAGATCTCTGGAGGAGACGCTCAAAACTACAGGTAAATAGATGTCAAGAAATACATTAATTTTAACCCATTATATATTTTCGTAAGTATTTTAAATGTCTATATGGAATGGCAAGCACAAAGTACGGGGCTTCAAGCACTGATACATTTTGATCACACAAGTAAAAGACCCCTTTATGTGTTTGCAAACATTGCCGCACGAGGGTGATGCGTGCAAGTTGGTGTCAAAAGAAGGGGAAGTTCTTATAGAACGCCAGAAAAAAACGCCTCTATTTACATGTTGCTTATGAGTGCATTTCACACTACTTTTGGATTATAATTGGATTTTAAGGCTCGTATGAATGTCCTGCTTAATATATTGTGTGCGTCCTCATCGCAAATCAACTGCATTATACTTGAACAACACGTCAACTTCAAACCGTAAAATGTATTTTTGGCTAGCTTTTGCTACCCCCAAAAATGTATTTTATTCAGGAGAAATACAATTTTTTAATGTTGAATGGGCACAGATAGCGATGGATTTCTTACTGCAGTCAAAAGTCGCGCGCATCTGGGGTCTATGAAAGAAGGCTATCAATAGATGGCAACACATTGGTTGATAATTTTGATCAGCATCATTATCAACTTAGTTTGTCAAAAAGTACATTGCTGTGTATATTCTGTATTAGAGGCAAACGTTTCATTAAACATATTGTATCATTATGATGTGGTTCAAATGGACTGTAAGACTTGTCATAAGTTTGCATGGCTCATCTTATTATAATTCAGTTGACAATTTGCTCCATAAAGAGACATAACATGACCAATATTTCTGCCACAGCTATCTCATAATCTTCAGCTAGTATGAACTGCATGCGTAGTAAACATTGTATCTTATCACATTTCCTAACATCACCATGCGCAATGCCAAACGTCAGCTGGAGGGGTTTAAAGTTCACCGCCATTGGACTCTGGAGCAGTGGAAACGCGTTCTCTGGAGTGATGAATCACGCTTCACCATCTGGCAGTCAGACAGACTCCATATTAATGCCCATGATTTTAGAATGAGATTTTCGACAAGCAGGTGTCTACATACTTTTGGTCATGTAGTGTACCATTTACTTGACACCACGCCCAGGTCACAGAGCTTCTGGGTAAGATAAACATCATGGTGAAAGTGAATGGAGGGAGTTGCTATACCATTAAGATGTTCCATAAAGTACAAGCAGCCCTAAGAGAGCAAGTGAGAATACTGAAGGAGAGGAAGGAAAATATAAAAAGAGAGAAGGAGTTGAGACAAAAACAAGGAGGCAGAAATGGCTAAGTTGAAAGAAACCATTCAGAAGCAGGTAAAGTGAGAGAAATCAGAGAGAGAGAGAGAGGAATTCAAAAAGAGGGAACAGGAGATACTGAAGCTAAGAGATGCTGAGAAGGAGAAGAAAATAAAGTTTGAAGAGGAGCTCAAAGAACAGATGTTTGATGAGGAAAACAAAGAGGAGAAATAGCAAAGTTTTGCCTGTAAAATTAAATAAAAGACCTGAATATGGAGAGAGAGCAGCAAGAAAGAAAGGAAAAAAATAATTGTGCTCCACTGGAGAAAGAGATTGCAAAAGCTAGAGAAGAGATGGGGGAGGTGTATAAGAATGGAGGAAAGGATGGAACGAGGCAGGGCAGGGAATTAAGATGGGCGAGAAGGAAGAGTTTATGAAGGGAGAAGAGGGTAAAATGGAGGGATATAAGAAGAGTATCAGAAAGGAGAGGAGGAAGGGAAACTAGATTTATTAAGAGGGATGATCAGGTAGGCTATGGGAAGGGGAACAGGAGGGATATGATGAAGGAAAAAAGATGCAATATCCAAACTAATGGGAAAGACAGCAGTCGAGTTGGGTAGAGATGCAAAAGAGCGTACACATTTTGCTAAATCTGCTGTGATTGGAGTCATGAGGGTTAAAGGGAAAATTATGAAGAGGGGAATAAGGCAGGGCATGAGGAATGGCAGAGATAGCAGAGGGCTATTGCATTTTGTACAGTCCAATGCCCTTGTGGTTGAGAATATACCATATATTGTAACACTGTATTTGACTATTTGTACAAGCAAACAAGAACATACAAGCCAATCTTTTAAAATAAGTAAATTAACCTTATAGTTGATTTCAACCTCGACAAAACTGAGCTTCTCTTTCTCCCAGGGAAAGCCTGCCCACTCCAAGACCTCTCCATCACGTTGACAACTCCCCGATGTCCCTGTCCCTCTCCCAGAGTGCAAAGAACATTGACGTGACCCTGGACAACACCCTGTCATTCTCTGCAAACATTGACTCGCTCCTGCAGGTTCATGCTCTACAACATCCGTAGACTACGACCTATCTTCAGACAGGAAGCGGCGCAGGTCCTAATCCAGGAATCATGTATTCTCCCATCTAGACTACTGCAATTCTTTGTTGGCTGGGCTCCCCGCTTTGCATTCAGACCAAAAAGTAAATGTTTTGTCTTAACAGACCACATAATCTTTTTCCATATGGTGTCAGTCTTTCACGTACCTTTTTGCAAACTCCAGGTATGCTGTCATTTGCCTTTTTCTCAGGAGTGGCTTCCATCTGGCCACTCTCCCATAAAGTCCAGATTGGTGAAGTGCTGGAGAGACAGTTGTCCGTCTGACAGGTTCTCCTATCTTAGCGAAGGAACTAGTTGTGTCAGAATGGTCATTGGGTTCTTGGTCACCTCCCTGGCCAAGGAGGTGCCCAGCAGATCAAGCAGAGATGGAGCTGGTCTAGTATGATCACCAGCAAGGAAGGTTGTTGAAAACCCCCCAGTATTAAACCCCAAAATGTTGTAGTCTATAGTCCTCTTCAGAAAAACCCCAGGATGGAGCAGATGAAGGAGAGGAAAGAGTGTGGAGATGTGGACAGCGAGGAAGACGAAAAAGAGCTGAGTGAAGAGGGAAGTGGTGTGGTGAGGAAGATTGGAGTCAAGTATAAAAACTAAAAACACTCCGGTAGCTAAGACATTGAACCTGACTAGAATGAGGATGAATTACCTGCGGTGGCAGGTGCAGTGAAGACCGGCAAGTTCTAGCCTTGTCCGATGATGGTAAAGAGTATTCTGGCCTAGTGGAAGTGAGATCTTGAGAGAATGTATCCTTGCCTTCCGGCTGATCCATATGTGGTGTCTAGTTGGGTGGAGAAGAGGTTGGGGACTTGAAAAATCGGTGAAAGTAACTCGAAGTGGACTCGTGATGATTGTGTGTCTTCCGCCCAGAGGGATGAGGCGTTCCGCACCACGCTCCTCGGGATAAGAACGGCGACTTGCTTTGCTCTCCGGAGCAAGGCACTGTTGAAAAGAGGGATAAGTGGGGTGGCGTTAAGTGTTGAGGAGGATCAACTGAAATGGAAGATTCCTGGTGTCTGCGATGGCCACCATTTTGTGCAACGCAGCCCCAGTGGAGAGCATGGTGAAACAGAGAAGACATTGTCTGTCTTGCTGAGTTTTAAAGCAGTGTCTTTACCTGACAAAGTCAAGTTAGGATATGTCAGTTATCCCATTAGAGCTTTTCTCCCAAACCCATTATGGTGTTTTAGGTGCAAAACTAATGGTCATATTGCAGTAGTGTGTAGGATGGAGATTCCTAGATGTGAAAAGTGTGCAGGAGGGCATGAAACAAAGGAATGTGTCGTATTGGTGGAAAAAGCTGTGTGTTACCTGTAAGGGTACACATGGTGCTGGAGATCAGAAGTGTCCGGGGGAGAGAAAGGGATCGGGGCGAGTGATCCTAAGTGAGTCCCTGCGAGTAGGCCGAGGCCAATACAAAATGATAGGAATACCGTGCTTCAGTACGGTTGGTTTCTTAGCGTTAATCACAGAAAATAGATGTTGTGGTGGCAGCTGCAGAGAAGTACTTCAGTGTACGAGATTTTACTGCAGAAGTGTCCCGTCCACACAGGCTGCCGGCCTAGCGTAGGATCAGATAGGGCCAAGTAGTGGAGAAGTTTAAAATGGGAGTAGGGTTAGTTAATAGGGCAATTTCTATTCCCTTTTCGTGTCACAAAGTGTAATGAACTCACATTCCAGAACAGTAGGCGGAAACACAGGACTAGATAAGAGAAATGGATGAATAGGGAGACCGTGACCGGCCTCACAATCCAGTACTGTAGATGGCGGTGCATTTACCTTTCAGTGGTTGCGATCCGCCAATACAATACAAATTTAAAGAAGAACTCTAGCTAGCACAGGGGAAGCAGAGTCAATGAGGGGTAATTTGTTTCCAATGGATCTGGATGGCGAGCTGGAAGAACAAGGACAAGGGCTTGAGGGAATGGCGTTGTTAGCTACCTATAATGAGAGGACGAGAAGGACAAAGGCTCACGGAGTGGAGGAATACCGAAGGTGGATGAATTACAATCTATCCTAGTCGTGGCAGGTTGTGTAATGCCAGAAGCAGATGCAATGTTTGATTTTGTTGAAGCGAGTGGAGTTGGTGAGAATGATAGGTGGACAACGGTGAGAAAGAAGAATGGAGCTAAAAGGGCTAGTTGGAAATGAAGATACATTTATTGTCGGAGTGCGTTTCACCAGCAAGGATGTTTTTTGGGTAACCCGCTTGTGGTCTCAAAGATGGTAAAGGACGTATTGGAAAAAGTGTAGTCGGTCAGCATGACCAGAAGTGGTATGTTGTTGATTTTGTGTGTGTCACAAGAACAAAGGGAGGAAGCGATGTGGCTCTACAAACTATCAACGTATGATGTGGAAAGCTATGATTTTCCGAGTAGGACATCTGAAGTGGTAGATGCACGTCGTCTGACCCAAATGATAGATCGAAAGAAAGGAAAGCCTATTGTTATTGTCTTTTGATCAAGCGTTTCTCCCGACTCATGTAAAACTTGGGTATGTGAAACATGTGGTGAGACTGTATCTACAGAAACTGCTACAGTGTTACAATTGTTTAAAAAAATGGACACATGACAAGTGTTTGTCGAATGAATAAATATGTTGTAGTTGAAGAGTCAGATGAAGCACATTGCTGTATTTGTGATGGGAATCACGCTCCCAAGTTCCTGGAGTGCCCTGTAAGGATGAAGGAGGTCGCAGTAGCTAGGATCAGGGCTATCCAGGAGGTCTCCTATGTGGAGGCAGTGAAAATAGCTGAAAGAGAGAGGGGAGATAAGATGGCAGTGGATGCCCCACAGCCTGCAGTGAATGCAGTTTAGGAGAAGGATCCCGAAACACTAACAGTGAAGAAGGTAGACTTTGTTGCATTTATTGCGCAAGTGAAAAATTGCACTGGACAAACTAATAATTTTTTTTTAAAACAATTTGAAGAAACTAGACCTCGGCAAACATATTTCTGGATCTCCAGGACTTTACAGCCTAAATGTTACAGGGAATACTGAATGAATATACTGAACCTTTGTAGGGATCTGAATATACATTCGAATCAGACTGAAGGAGTACAGTTTGTTTTATTTACATTTGAATATTATAAGTATATTTTTTTCACCCTTCCTTTCTCCATATTATTTTTACGTTAAAGCTTATCAGTTTTCCCCCCATCCAGTAGGTGCAGGCATGCACCTCCAACGTTGTTTGTGGACCGCCGTAATACCATAGAAGAAGAATTCTAGCTAGCTCAAGCTAATAACAACACTCGCTGCAGCGTATATAAATATTTGGTTGCAGTTTGAGACGTTTAGCTATCACCTGTTTGCGTTAGTTTGTAGTAAAAACAAAAACTAGATACGTGTTCATTTGTCAAAAATAACACTTTATACACGTTCGTTCAATAGTATTTAAACAAATGTCAGTTTCACATTTTTGTATAGCTAGCCAGCTAATGTTAACACAATAAGGGCCTTAACTAGCTAGAGTTACTGTAACGTTGATCGCTTGACATTTTGAACGCGAGAATTTAAGGCTTGTCTGCAAAACCTTGCCCCTGTTCCAACGGAGAAATATATTATATATATATATTTAGCCAACTAACTAGCTCGGTAGAAGTCAAGTGGTTTCTAAAATGAGGGGCGGTTCATCGTATGGAGATCGAGACAGGGACCGCGGTCGCGACAGGGGGTAAGTCAGGCAGTTCGCCATTTACCTGGAAACCCGAAGATAAATTGCATTGATTTCTACGTCGGCATAAATTAGCGTTTGAGTCAGGAAAGTTTCCTCATACGACCTCTGCAAGCCAGAATGTTGAATGAAATTATATTTTAGCTTACTTTACCGGTTGGTTCTTTTGCAGGTAGGAATGTGAGAGTCGACAATATATCCATAGGAAAGCATACGCTAACTTTTCAAAGCGTTGGTAGTGCGTTCAGATTTCTATCACCTGAGCAGGTTTAAATCAAGGATCTCTCTGTACTTTGCTCCGTTCATCCTTTCTTGATCCTGACTAGTGTCCCAGTCCCTGCCACTGAAAAACATTCCCGCAGCAGGATGCTGCCACCACCATGCTTCACCGAAGGGATGGTGCCGGGTTTCATCCAGACCCGACGCTTGACTTCAGGCCAAAGAGTTCAATGTTGGATTCATCAGACCAGAGAATCCCGTTTCTCATGGTCTGCATCCTTTAGGTGCCGTTTGGCAAACTAAGCAGGCTGTCATGTGCCTTTTACTGAAGAGTGGCTTCTGTCCAGCCACTCTACCATAAAGGCCTGATTGGTGGAGTGCTGCAGAGATGGTTGTCATTCTGGAAGGTTCTCCCATCTCCACAGAGGAACTCTGGAGTTCTGTCAGTGACCATTGGGTTCTTGGTCACCTCCTGACCAAGGCCCTTCTCCCCCGATTGCTCAGTCTGGCCTGGGCGCCCAGCTCTAGGAACAGTCTTGGTGGCTCCAAACTTATTCCATTTAAGAATGAGGGAGGCCACTGTGTTCTTGGGGACCTTCAATGCTGCAGGAATGTTTTGGTACCCTTCCCCAGATCTGTGCCCCAACACAATCCTGTCTCAGAGCTCTACGGACAATTCCTTCAACCTCATTGATTGTTTTGTTTTTTACTCTGACATGCACTGTTAACTGTGGGACCTTATATAGACAGGTGTGTGCCTTTACAGATCATGTCCAATCAATTCAATTTACCACAGGTGGACTCCAATCAAGTTGTAGAAACATCTCAAGGATGATCAATGGAAACAGGATGCAAATGGCTACCCAGTCTATTTGCATTGCCCCCCCTTCTACGCTGCTACTACTCTGTTATTATCTATGCATTGTCAAATCCATATCAAATCAAATTTATTTATATTATAGCCCTTCGTACATCAGCTGATATCTCAAAGTGCTGTACAGAAACCCAGCCTAAAACCCCAAACATCAAGCAATGCAGGTGTAGAAGCACGGTGGCTAGGAAAAACTCCCAAGAAAGGCCAAAACCTAGGAAGAAACCTAGAGAGGAACCAGGCTATGTGGGGTGGCCAGTCCTCTTCTGGCTGTGCCGGGTGGAGATTATAACAGAACATGGCCAACATGTTCAAATGTTCATAAATGACCAGCATGGTCCAATAATAACAAGGCAGAACAGTTTAAACTGGAGCAGCAGCACAGCCAGGTGGACTGGGGACAGCAAGGAGTCATCATGTCAGGTAGTCCTGGGGCATGGTCCTAGGGCTCAGGTCCTCCGAGAGAGAGAAAGAAAGAAAGGAGAGAATTAGAGAACGCACACTTAGATTCACACAGGAATCTAATAACTCTAACTTGTCACCTTAATAACTCTACCTACATGTACATATTACCTCAATTACCTCGACACCGGTGCCCCCGCGCGTTGACTCTGTACCAGTACCCCCGTATATATCTCCTCGTATTGTTATTTATCTCCCGTATATATCTCCTCTATTGTTATTTACTGCTGCTCTTTAATTATTAGTTATACCTATCTTATACCTATCTTAATTTGTTTAGGTGTATTCTTAACTGCATTGTTGGTTAAGGGCTTGTAAGTAAGAATTTCACTGTAAGGTCTATAATAATAACTGTAAGGTCTGTTATAACTGTTGTATTCGGTGCATGTTACAAATAACATTTGATTTGATTTGACCTGAGCTCAGTTTCGAGTCTCATAGCAAAGGGTCTAAATACTTATATCAATAAGGTATTTCTGTTTTTTACGTTGTCTAAATTAGCAAACATTTCTCAAAAACAGTTTTCTCTTTGTCATTATGGGGTATTGTGTGTAGATTGATTTTAGAATAAGGCTGTAACGTAACAAAATCAAGGGGTCTGAATACTTTCCATTGTCTTGCATTCCCACTGTGAAATGGACCAACAGTGGTAACCGGTAGATTATGTTTCAATGTCATTCTATTCAACATGCTGGTTTGTAGAGGTTGTGAGTGGAAACGTTCCTGACCCAAACACACATTTTTGGCCGACGTAGAATTCAATTACAATTCGACATCGTGTTTCCAGTCAAGATGGCTATATCTCTATTCACTTTAGCTAACAAGAATATCTAACCAAAGATGGATTGCTACAAAGAATCTATAAAGACCAGCTACTTAGCTAGCTTGCTATGTAATCCTCTTCATACCCTTTGGGACCAATGGACAAAATGTGATCCCTCCAATTATTTCTGTTCTTGGCAAATGTTGTGTACAGTGAGTCTAGCTTGAGGTATTCAAATACTAATCTATGTGCTTGTCATCTTGTTAGGAGTCCTCGTTTTGGGTCTAGCAGAGGTCCCCCTTCTAACAAGAAGTTTGGGAACCCAGGGGAGCGTTTGCGCAAGAAGAAATGGGACCTAAACGAGCTTCCAAAGTTTGAGAAGAACTTTTACAATGAACATCCAGATGTTCAGCGCATGAGCCAGGTATTTCCCCACACCAGTGTGCTTCAGTCATGGAGAACCACAAGTGTGTGTGTGCATTTCTTACAGCACATTCCAGAAGGCCAACTATGACATCTGATTCAACTAATCAAGGGTTCGATTTTTAGTGAATCTGTTTTATTTGTGCTGGGCAGTCTGCACACTCTTGGTCTCCACTAAGATTGAACAGCACTGCCCTACACTCTTATTGACTTATTCTGCAGTTGTTGCCAGATGTGCCATCCTTGACACTATTGGTGGACAGATATTGTTTTCTGTCTTTCAGTATGACTTGGAGGAGTTTCGCAGGAAGAAGGAGATCACTATCAGGGGGTCAGGCTGCCCGAAGCCTGTCAGTAGCTTCTCCCAGGCCCATTTTCCCCGTAAGTACAAAATCTTTTCAGTACAACTGAACTGCCCTGGCGTCATTGTGAGTATGCATATCGTTTTCACCTCTGGGGAAAAATCTATTCTGGCTGGTGATGTGGACAACTGAACCTTAGTTTTGTTAACCGATGCAATTTATAGTTATTTAGTTATGCTTATAAGATGTTCTTATCCACTTCACCCAGAGTATGTGATGGATGTGCTGATGCAGCAGAACTTTAAGGAGCCCACAGCTATCCAGGCACAAGGCTTCCCTCTGGCCCTGAGTGGCAGGGACATGGTGGGCATCGCACAGACAGGTTCTGGGAAAACCTTATCGGTGAGATGCAGCTGTAGCTCCGTCATCATACATTCACATTAACAGAACAGGATGAACAAAAAGTTACAGCAACACTTACGAACAATAGCAGCATGCACACTGTTCATATCTGTAGACATTTTTATTAATTTCTTTCTGCCCGTTTTTACACATACCCCTGTGTTGACTGCCATACAATATCCTCAGTTATCTTGTCTGCATTCTAGAGCCTGACCGATATGTGTTTTTGGGGGTCCGATACCGATTAAGATTTTTTGAGGGGGCAAAACGTACCAATATGATATACCTGCAGATATACTGTTTTACAGTGGACAAATTAATGTGAACATTTTCCATACTGACTTTTTAGAAATGGCCATCCAAAAGAGTAATTGTCTAAGAAATATGCTGCAAATATTGATTTCTTACATTGTGACAGTAATGGCACATCATGAGAATGTCCACAAGTGTCCCTTTTCTCATCCTATTCATTGAATATTGGTTACGGTGGAATTGATCGGGCTCTACTTCCTTCTATAATTAATATCTCCTGCTTGATGTGGGGCATTTATCCCCTTGTTGTTGTATCTCCTCAGTATCTCCTGCCTGCCATTGTGCACATTAACCACCAGCCCTACCTAGAAAGAGGAGATGGACCAATCGTAAGTAATCCATTTTGGATGAATCTTACAGCATGTTTCCTATAATTGTTCAGATGTATGGATATCAGCCACTTCAAAAATGTATTATATTCAGGGAGTGTTTTTTTCTATCCCTGTCCTGTCTCTGTGCAGTGTTTGGTTCTGGCACCAACTCGAGAGCTGGCCCAGCAGGTTCAGCAAGTGGCGCATGAATACGGCAAGTCATCACGCATCAAGAGCACCTGTGTCTACGGGGGAGCTCCCAAGGCACCCCAGATCCGTGACCTGGAGAGAGGTAACGAGGCTCCTCTGGAATAAGGCCTACACACTAGTCACTATAACCTATATGCTGAAGAAAATCCATACTCTTTTCCATTGCGCATGTCTGTCTAAACCAGAGAAATCTACCCTGCTCTATTTCTCCCTCCCAGGTGTTGAGATCTGCATCGCCACCCCGGGTCGTCTCATTGACTTCCTGGAGGCAGGGAAGACCAACCTACGGCGCTGCACCTACTTGGTGCTGGACGAGGCTGACAGGATGCTGGACATGGGCTTTGAGCCTCAGATCCGCAAGATTGTTGACCAGATTAGGGTGAGCAGGGTTCTCTAGTCACTCAAGCAAAGTGACCCTCATTTTACAGCTGTTATTACCTCACCTCTTTCCAATGCATTAGCTACACATTGACGCATTTCAGGCCTGCCTAAGACCATATACACCGAGTAGGGCTGTCCCTCACTACAAAACAAATATTGATTGACCGAGAGTCGTCATGTTCCTTCGACCAATTGATTGGTCGAAATGTTTTAACTTAATTTTCCATATATACACTGCTCAAAAAAATAAAGGGAACACTAAAATAACATATCCTAGATCTGAATGAATGAAATATTCTTATGAAATACTTTTTTCTTTACATTGTTGAATGTGCTGACAACAAAATCACACAAATTATCAATGGAAATCAAATTTATCAACCCATGGAGGTCTGGATTTGGAGTCACACTCAAAATGAAAGTGGAAAACCACACTAAAGGCTGATCCAACTTTGATGTAATGTCCTTAAAACAAGTCAAAATGAGGCTCAGTAGTGTGTGTGGCCTCCACGTGTCTGTATGACCTCCCTACAACGCCTGGGCATGCTCCAGATGAGCTGGCGGATGGTCTCCTGAGGGATCTCCTCCCAGACCTGGACTAAAGCATCCGCCAACTCCTGGACAGTCTGTGGTGCAACGTGGCGTTGGTGGATGGAACAAGACATGATGTCCCAGATGTGCTCAATTGGATTCAGGTCTGGGGAACGGGCGGTCCATAGCATCAATGCCTTCCTCTTGCAGGAACTGCTGACACACTCAAGCCACATGAGGTCTAGCATTGGTCTCACAAGAGGTCTGAGGATCTCATCTCGGTACATAATGGCAGTCGGGCTACCTCTGGCGAGCACATGGAGGGCTGTGCAGCCCCCCAAAGAAATGCCACCCCACACCATGACTGACCCACCGGTCATGCTAGAGGATGTTGCAGGCAGCAGAACGTTCTTCACGGCATCTCCAGACTGTCACGTCTGTCACATGTGCTCAGTGTGAACCTGCTTTTATCTGTGAAGAGCACAGGGCGCCAGTAGCGAATTTGCCAATCTTGGTGTTCTCTGGCAAATGAAAAACGTCCTGCACGGTGTTGGGCTGTAAGCACAACCCCCACCTGTAGACATCGGGCCCTCATACCACCCTCATGGAGTCTGTTTCTGACCGTTTGAGCAGACACATGCACATTTGTGGCCTGCTGGAGGTAATTTTGCAGGGCTCTAGCAGTGCTTCTCCTTGCACAAAGGCGGAGGTAGCGGTCCTGCTGCTGGGTTGTTGCCTTCCTACGGCCTCCTCCACGTCTCCTGATGTACTGGCCTGTCTCCTGGTAGCACCTCCATGCTCTGGACACTACGCTGACAGACACAGCAAACCTTCTTGCCACAGCTCGCATTGATGTGCCATCCTGGATGAGCTGCACTACCTGAGCCACTTGTGTGGGTTGTAAGACTCCGTCTCATGCTACCACTAGAGTGAAAGCACCGCCAGTATTCAAAAGTGACCAAAACATCAGCCAGGAAGCATAGGAACTGAGAAGTGGTCTGTGGTCCCCACCTGCAGAACCACTCCTTTATTGGGGGTGTCTTGCTAATTGCCTATAATTTCCACCTGTTGTCTATTCCATTTGCACAACAGCATGTGAAATGTATTGTCAATCAGTGTTGCTTCCAAAGTGGACAGTTTGATTTCACAGAAGTGTGATTGACTTGGAGTTACATTGCGTTGTTTAAGTGTTCCCTTTATTTTTTTGAGCAGTGTAGATACACACACTGTGTTTGAATAAACTCAACTACATACAGTGGCTTGCGACAGTATTCACCCCCCTTGGCATTTTTTGTTGCCTTACAACCTGGAATTAAAATGGATTTTTGGGGGGTTTGTGTAATTTGATTTACACAACATGCCTACCACTTTGGAGACGCAAAATCTGTTTTATTGTTAAACAAACAAGAAATAAGACCCCAAAAAACAGAACTTGAGCGTGCATAACTATTCCGAGTCAATTTGTGTAGAACCACCTTTTGCAGAAATTACAGCTGCAAGTCTCTTATGTCTCTATAAGCTTGGCCACTGGGATTTGGCCATCTAGCCACTGGGATTTTTGCCCATTCAAGGCTAAACTGCTCTAGCTCCTTCAAGTTGAATGGGTTCCGCTGGTGTATAGCTATCTTTAAGTCATACCACAGATTCTCAATTGGATTGAGGTCTGGCATTTGGCTAGGCCATTCCAAGACATTTAAATGTTTCCCCTTAAACCACTTGAATGTTGCTTCAGCAGTATGCTTAGGGTCATTGTCCTGCTGGAAGGTAAACCTCCGTCCCAGTCTCAAAGCTCTGGAAGACTGAAACAGGTTTCCCTCAAGAATTTCCCTAAATTTAGTGCCATCCGTCATTCCTTCAATTCTGACCAGTTTCCCAGTCCCTGCAGATGAAAAACTTCCCCACAGCATGATTCTGCCACCACCATGCTTCACTGTGTGGATGGTGTTCTCGTGGTGATGAGATTTGCGCCAGACATAGCGTTTTCCTTGATGGCCAAAAAGCTACATTTTAGTCTCAACTGACCAGAGTACCTTCTTCTGTATGTTTGGGGAGTCTCCCACATGCCTTTTGGCGAACTCCAAACGTGTTTGCTTATTTTTTCTTTAAGATTTTTTTTTCTAGCCACTCTTCCGTAAATCCCAGCTCTGTGGAGTGTACTGCTTAAACTTGTCCTATGGACAGATACTCCAATCTCAGCTGTGGAGCTTTGCAGCTCCTTCAGGGTTATCGTTGGTCTCTTTGTTGTCTCTGATTAATGCCCTCCTTGCCTGGTCTGTGAGTTTTGGTGGGCGGCCCTCTTGTGGTGCCATATTCTTTAAAAAAAAAATTAAATAACGGATTTCATGGTGCTCCGTGGGATGTTCAAAGTTTCTGATATTTTTTTATAACCCAACCCTGATCTGTACTTCTCCACAACTTTGTCCCTGACCTGTTTAGAGAGCTCCTTTGTCTTCATGGCACCGCTTGCTTAGTGGTGTTGTAGGCTCTGGAGACTTTCAGAACAGGTGTGTATATATACTGAGATCATGTGACACTTAGATTGCCCACAGGTGGACTTTTTTTAACTAATTATGTGACTTCTGACGGTAATTGGTTGCACCAGATCCTATTTAGGGGCTTCATAACAAAGGGGGTGAATGCATATGCACAAACCACTTTTCTGTTTTGTGTTCTTTTGAATCTTTTTAAATAAGTAATTTTTAAAAATTCACTTCACCAATTTGGACTATTTTGTGTATGTCCATTACATGAAATCCAAATAAAAATCTATTTAAATTACAGGTTGTAATGCAACAAAATAGGAAAAACGCCAAGGGGGATGAATACTTTTGCAAGTCACTGTATGCACTGAGCTTGTCTGATGCTTTAAGTAAACTGTTTGATTAAATAATTAAGACACATGACTGGCGCACATTGTCTCGCTTTCCTCCCTAATGTAGCAAAAAGGCACCACAGCACAGCAAGTGTTAATTGCGCTGTCCATGCTGTAATGTAATTTCAGCAATTTAGTTTCTGACCGAAAGTTCTGTTACCGAAATCCCTAATTTGTTTAGGAAAAATATTCCCTCAACCCTCGCTCTTTTAGGGATAGCCCCCTTTTTTCAATTTTTGCCTAAATGACATACCCAAATCTAACTGTCTTTAGCTCAGGCCCTGAAGCAAGGATATGCATTTTCTTGGTACCATTTGAAAGGAAACACCTTGAAGTTTGTAGAAATGTGAATTGAATGTAAGAGAATATAGCAGAATAGATCTGGTAAAAGAAAATACAAAGAAAAAATCTACCACCATTTTGAAATGCAACAGAAAGCTCGCACTTCCAGCCATCACTCTGGTTGTAATTCCGATGGTGTCCACAAGATGACAGCAGTGTATGTGCAAAGTTTCAGATGGATAACTTGAAGTATGAGCAAACTACATGACATTTAGTGTGAAGTCATCCAAGTACATTTGGGCCAATCGTGAAGGAGACATTTGCTTTCATATGCCATTTTTTCATATGACATTTTTCTGCAAGAATATCATAAAATCTACTCACATAAAGCCCAGCTCATTGGCTATCTAGCTAGCTTTGTTTGACTCCGATTGGTGCTTATTTGACAAAGTTAGAGTCGTTCAAGTGAAGATCGCCCGTGTCATCGGCGTGCCATGAAGGTGTCGCTCTCTGACCAAATATGGTGTCCTATAGGATATACTACACCCCTAATAATATAGTGAAGTCTTGTTACGTTGTAGGGTCTCTGAGGAATACATATTAACGTGATTTGACTGGTTGAAACAACGTTTAGGATGAGATTTTCACAGATCCTTTTCTTTGCAAATTAAACAAGTGGAAATACAAAATCAATCATACATGCTATATGGACCTTTTTAGGATATGAAAAATGATTTTTATCTAACAAAATTACACTTCATGTTATCTCTGGGACCCTTTGGATGATAAACCAGAGCAAGATTTCAGAATGGAAGTACACATTTCACCTTCAGAGGTGAATTTATCAAACCTAACGCGGTGAAAAAAGTGTTTTGTTGTTAGGAGCTCTCCTCAAACAATAGCATGGCATTTTGTCCCGCAGTAATAGCTACTGTACTATATTAACAAGAATTTAAGCTTTCAGCCGATATAAGACACTTGTATGTACTGACATTTGTTGTTTTTCTCTAAAATCTGCAATGGCGACACAAGGCGCTGCATGATTTACAACTGTCCTGTTGACGGGGCGCCGATCCCTAAGAAGTTTAAGTGAAACATGTAAGCATCGCATGCATGTGACCAATAGGGCCTGACCTATAGCCTATCGTAATCACATCAATAAATTGGTTAGAACAGTTGCTGTTAGATTACAATATTATTACATTTTCTGACCATTTGGAACTGCGTAAACAGAAACTGATCTAACGGGGGAAAAATATATAAAGCCTTTATTACAGCAGACTAAAAACAGTTTCATGCATTCGTAAATTGCGTTTTATTTATTGTTTAGACCAGTGGTCACCAAACTACGGCCCGCGGGCCGGATACGGCCCGTCAGCACATTTGGCCCGGCCCTCTGAACAATACCAGAGACGCTATCGAATTTTTTTCCTATTTGGCCTCCAGAAAAAAAATCCTAGGCCCGGCCCTGTCAAAGAGAGAACGGAATAATGGCGAAAAGGTTAGGTAAGAGAAAAATTGATTCAGAATGCAGGGTATTTAACCTGCAGTGGACAACGATTATTTTTTTGTTCAATGCAAAGAAAAGGCTGTTTGTCTCATCTGTCAAGAGACGGTGGCGGTATTCAAAGAATACAATCTTCGCCGACACTATGAATCCCGTCACAAAGACAAGTACGATAGCTTGCAAGGCCAAATACGAGCAGACAAACTCTCAAAGCTAAAAAGTGGACTACTATCTCAGCAGAATACATTTGTACGCCAAGCTCAGCTGAACCAGGCATCCGTTCGGGCCAGCTTTCGGGTTGCTAAACTGATAGCAAGAAGCGGTAAGCCTTTCACTGACGGAGAGTTTGTTAAGAAATGTATGGATGCTGTCGCGGAGGAGGTGTGTCCCGAGAAGAAAGATGCGAGCTGCTACCCGAAATTAACGCATTTCTTCATTTAAAAGACAAAACGGTCCCAGAGCTGATCGACCCAGAATGGAAATGGCACCTCGCATTTTTAACAGACGTGACAGAAATACTTAACAGCCTTAACTTGCAGCTACAAGGCGAGGGGAAACTCATTTGCGACATGTATTCACACATAAAAGCATTTGAGGTGAAATTAGCGCTGCTTTTGGAACAAGTGAAAAAGCGCAACTTCGTCCATCTTCCTGCTACCCAAAACCTGTCGACAGAGAACCCAGCGGTCCCGTTCCCAGCTGAAAAGTGCGTGGAAGCACTGGAAATGCTGAAGGCGGAGATCGGTGTGCGATTCAGTGAACTACATGTTCATGCAAAAGAAATCCGTCTTTTTCAGAACCCCTTTGTTGCCGACATTGATGAAGCCCAGCCTTCATATCAGTTTGAGTTGGCTGAGTTACAGAACTGTGATGTTCTGAAAGACGCATTCAAGCCCAACAGTCTCATTGACTTCTATGCCGCCCTCCCAAACGACACATATCCAAACATCAAGAAACACGCAATGAAAATGTCCACAGTTTTTGGAAGCACGTATATCTGCGAGAAAACCTTTTCTCGCATGAAACTGCTGAAAACCCCGATGAGATCAAGATTGACAGATGAACATTTGCATCAGTGCTTGAGACTGGCTGTAACTAGAATGGAACCTGATATTCAACTTCTCACCAGCCAGATGCAGGCCCACAGTTCACACTGATGAACATACATAGGTAAGCTCACTTTTCTGACTTGAATGAGTCATTCTGAGCATAAACAAATATAATCATAATAAAATCTACTGGGATAAAATCCATTTTTACAACCATACTGGTAGTGAAATGTATTGTGCCGTGTAGGTGCTGTATCACTTAGTTCAGTTTCTCGACCTGCTTCTTTTGTGGTTTTCACAGGGAAGTTGATGAGAGAGAGCTGCAAACAGCAGTGTCTACAAGCCTACTGGAACCTACAAAAGGATTATAAGGAAGGAACACAAGAACTTTAAGAGACTGCTCATATGTGTCAGAGAGATTCTGCTCTGACAACTGAGCTGAACTTTTATCTGTTAAGATTGTGCATGGCACGACAGAAAGTTAATGTTCCATGGCTTTTTTTTCTATGAAGAACCCAGAGAGAGTTATTTAGTTATTATTTATTTCCTGTTTTTTCTGTGAAGAACTCAGAGGGTTATTTAGTTATTATTTATTTCATTAATAGTGTTATTATTTGTTTCCTGACTTTTTTTCTGTAAAGAACCTGGAAAGGGTTATTTGTTTATGTGTGGCTTTCTGGAAAACAATACATTTTTTAAGCTCCCCTACGATCGTCACACTTTTTCTGTTACAAACTGACACCGGCCCCCCATCAGAGAAGGGAAAAGTTTGGGGACCCCTGGTTTAGACTAATCATTGAAAGCTCCCTTTGTTATTTAATTTGAAAGCTAAAATGCTTGATTGCATTTCAAAACATGAATGTATTGTATGCTGTGTGATGACATGAATGAATGATTGATTGATTGACTGATATATTGAAATACATGCCTAAGTAAGTTACGGTGTTAAGACTAAACAGTATGCGCACTTAGGCCTACAGCTCGATAGTGGTTATACAAAGCCTACTAATGATAACGACATTACTAATAATTGTAATATCAATAAGAAGGAGATGAATAAAAAGGAGGGTATAGGAGCGAGAGCTGCGTGCATATTATGTGTGACAAACAGGTGCTGTGAGATTACAATCACATTTTTCTGCCTGTTGGAACAGTGTAAACCACACTAAATAAGTAATACCAGTCTGTTCTAACAGGAAAACAATTGTAACGCCTTTATTGTAGCATAGCAAAGAATAAAAACAGCTGAATCTGTGAAATTGCTTTATCTGACATGTTGCCATTGCATGAGGCTTGGTGCTCATGGAATCATTAGGCTATGAAACGAACACTCCAACAGGCAACAGAAGCAAGATCGGTCTTATTTCTGTAGTTATGTACGGATGATTTATAAAGCCAGGCACATTTAACAGTTAGGATATTGATTATAGAACTAATTAAGTTGGGGTTTCCTCAATTTTCTTAGACAATCAGGTTAAGGCTGTTTCTTCGTTGCTGCTGCTGTCTATGCCGCATTGTTCTCAATCCCAATATGCTGGTTAACTTGCTATTATGCACATAGCAACATAAGGAAAGGTGCCAATTCTACAGCACACTGAAGATTGTTTCAGAACCGCGGACAGCGACTGTATCCAATGCGGGAGAAAGCGCATTTGTTATAAAATAATATTAGATTTATTAGTGTTGCACCATTATCTTTTACATAGTATAACCATGTACAATTTCAGTATCACATCTTACAGTGATGGACTGTGCTCTTTCCATTACATAGTTTTCACCTGGTCAGTCTATGACCCCTTATTGATGTCATTCGCTATAATCAGTGTAGATGAAGGGGAGGCGACAGGTTTAAGAAGGACTTTTAAGCCTTGTGACAATTGTGACATGGATTGTGTATGTGTACCATTCAGAGGTTCAAGGGGCAAGACAAAATATTTAAGTGCCTTTGAATGGGGTATGGTAGTAGGTGCCAGGCGCACCGGTTTGAGTGTGTCAAGAACTGTAACGCTGCTAAGTTTTTCACGCTCAACTGTTTCCCGTGTCTATCAAGAATGATCCACCACCCAAAGGACATCCAACCAACTTAACACAGTAGAGTCCCTGTGGAGCGGTCTTGACACCTTGTAGTCCATGCCCTGATGAATTATGGCTGTTCTGCGGGCAAAAGGGGTTGCCACTCAATATTATGATGGTGTTCCTAATGTTTTGCACACTGAGTGTATATGTCTGTAGATGGACTACTACACATTCTTTATTCCAATTGGCTAGTGGTTCCTAGTCTATATCCCCAAACTGCTGCTATATTGTAATAAAACATCTGATACTGCTGCTAGCTACTGCAAAATGTGCTTATGTTTTTTTATCAAGATTTTCTAATGCTGCTCTCATCCCAGCCTGACAGACAGACCCTGATGTGGAGTGCCACCTGGCCCAAGGACGTGCGGCAGCTAGCAGAGGACTTCCTGAAGGACTATGTCCAGATCAACGTGGGAGCCCTGGAGCTGAGCGCCAACCACAACATCCTGCAGATTGTGGATGTGTGCACGGAGAGTGAGAAGGACAACAAGTGAGGCTAATACTTCACTCTACTCCACTGAAACATTAGCGTTAGTGAATGGGACTGTGTTGATGTAGATGAGGCTTGGTCGTAGACCGATGTAACTAACTCTCCATTGGCTAACATGTTCGCGCTCCTTCTCCCCAGGCTGCTCCAGCTGATGGAGGAGATCATGGCTGAGAAGGAGAACAAGACCATCATCTTTGTGGAGACCAAGAAACGCTGCGATGATCTGACCCGCAGAATGAGACGTGATGGGTGAGCGAGGAAAGGAACACACACACTCGGGGAGTAATTAATTAATACTTCTGGTCATGGGGTTGTACTACTTCATAACAATTCCCAGTTCTCTGATCATCAAGCTGACAGGTTGGTTTACTCCTCAGGTGGCCAGCGATGTGTATCCATGGTGACAAGACTCAGCCAGAGAGAGACTGGGTGCTGACAGGTAAGACGTGGTTTATTAGGTGTATTATATGGGCTAGTATAGGGCTAATTGGTATTGGTTGTTGTCGTGACACCTTCCTTTGTGTCCCTCAGCTGATCTCTTGGCATTTCCTCTCTCCTTCTATAGAGTTCCGTAGTGGCAAGGCTCCTATTCTTATTGCTACTGATGTGGCCTCACGTGGTTTGGGTATGTACTGTGAGCTCAGAATAAAAGCACAGTCCCTCGGCATGAATACAAACACATATATATTCCCTCAATGGGCTATGAGTAGGACACCTAATTGTGCTTAGATGTACAGTATACTAGCCTCATTGCATGTAAGAAACCCAAGAAATGTATAGATTTATTGAATTCATGAAATGGCCTCCACAAAACACATTGAAGCAGATTTCTGTGAGTACTGTTGCCACTTTGTTTAATATGAAGTGTGACTTTCTTGTCAGTAGTACTTCTTAGATACAGAGTATGTATTTAAGAAGTATGCCTTATTTCTGGAACTAATTTTTCTTTGTGGAATGCCAGGTCCCTTGAATAACAGGGCTAGAAAAATCCAACCATTCAGTAGATCTAAAAACATATAGTAATTTGAGATACCTTTTGTCAGTGTGTGTGCAGTATGAACTTAAAATAACGGGTATGGAGAGTGATGCACCCCCTTATGGCAATCAATTTTTATAACCAAATTTTGTTTTGTTTCTGTGTTCATTTATTTTCTTTCATTTTGTTTTTGTTTTGTTTCCAAGTCTCTCTTCCGGCACTAGAAGCGCACAGGCCCACTGGAGCCTGCAGCCGGACCTAGGCATGACTAATCGAGCCTGGGTTGCGGAGAGAAACACAGGGGAGAGGAGGCCTGATTTATCAATCACAGACACAGACATCTCTCCGAAAACCCAGAACAGAGCCCTCAAAAAAACTCTCCCCCTTCCAGCAAACTGACTGCCTGGACGACAGAGGGGGGGGAGGAAGGGTTCTGCTGGGATTCCAAATTTTAAACTGGGGCGGGGCGGTCAGCTCAGAGGGCCAAGAGGGGGGCGGCCTCCCACAAGCTATGCCACCAGCCTGCAACAGTAACGCGCCATATGTAGTTCCTTTCATAAATGACACTAATATAGATACACAATGCTAAGCAGGTTTGTTTCACTAAACAGCTTTAATGTTTTCAGAGGATTTATCCATTTCCTTTGCTAATATGGAGCGTTTTCAAAAAGCCCTAGTTAGACATCTTTGAAGATACTAAATGAGGCTTGGCATCATTGGAGATCAATTGATTGACAAGTAGTTTGCCAGAAACATTCTTCGAGTAATTCTAGCATACAAGTATAGCTAGTCTTAAATGTAGATAAATCCTTTCCCCAGAGATTAATAGATACAGTGGTGCGTTACAAGAAGACAGTAAAAGGCGGCAGGCCGAGCATTTGTCGCTTTGCTGGAGGCTCCCCTCTAAACTGCCCCTGCAGCCCCCTATGCAGCCTGACACCCCCACCACTGGCTGTGCCGGCCTCTCCCTCTGCGGGCGTCATGTCTGGTCCTGGCTGGCAGGAGTCCTGGCCTGAAGGAGCCTCTCTATATACCCCCCTCGCTGTCTCTCTCTATTCCGCCTTCTCTCTGCCCACCCCTTAATCTATCACACTTTACACTGTCCATTTACCTGTTCATAGTCCACTGTTTAGAGATGCATTCTCTTTCTATCTCAACCTATGCTTATTCTGACCTTGGTCATGTGATCCCTTGGCCTTCTTCCCAAATCTTTCATGCTTTCATCGCTTTACTTCAAATATCAAATGACTCTTTGTGTGCATCATGCAAAGACAACCCAGACCTGTAGTAATGATTCAGAAAAATGGAAACGTTCTACCTGCACTCAGCAAACCCCAGTCAGAATCATGTCCTGACAACATCTCTATATTCGCCCCTCTACAAATGCTAATTTTCCCTGGCAAAGTACCTTAATGTTGAGTATTTTAGCTCCCCAAAACCTCCACATCGCCACCCCCAGTGTCTGTTTCTTGTTACTGCACTTGAACCCCTGGGCTCCTGGACACGCTGTCAGTCTGGGAAGGACTCGGGGGACTTCCCTGGGTCTCTTCCATTTGTCTCCTCTGAACAGATTTCTACCAAAGACCTTGGATAATCTCAACAACAACCCCAGAAAATATCCCCCAAACTAGAATTAAACATCAGGTATTCGCTAGAAACAGGAGAGGATGCTTACCATACAGGTAGTTACAGGAAGTCCATATTTAGACCCCTGAAGTCACATAGAAGTACCCAACAGTACAGAAACAGTAGCCCAATTTCCCCTATTCATGCCCCTGATGACATGAAGAGGCAGAGCAAGGGTGTGGTGTCAGACCCAGTCCAGCCTGGTTTCTGGCTCTGCCACTCCAGTTAGGAGGGATGTGTGGAGGAGTGATGGGAGGGGGGAGGACCCATGTTGTCCTCCTCACTCTCCTACCCCTACAGACCTCCCAGGACTGGTCGTGGGGGACAGAGGGCACTAACCTTGTAAGTCATCTCTAATACAGGGTAAGTACCTCACCCCACCTTCCCTGTTCCCATCCACCTCATCGGTCCGTAAGAAAGAGACATTTTTAACCCACAGCAGTGTTTTCAGAGCCCTATGTCAACTGTAATGAGAAACAGACTTAAAAAAAAAGTTAAATTCCACCCTTTAAAGAAATCTTACCCTTTGCCAATGGATACAGATGTACCCCATTTATTTATTTGGAGTTTCAGCCCCACCCAAAATGGGGATGTTCAAACCCTATTTGTAATGATTTAGTCTATCTGGTATTGGTTGGCTGTTATTGTAACGTTTTGGTCACGAAGAAGCGGTATATTCAGTGCTTGACCAAAAGCATTTGAAATATATAGTGACTGGAATACTGAGGACCCCATTGTATTTTTCGAGGAACATAGTGTATTGGTTAACAAATAATATTTACAGTATTGTAGTTATGTTGGGGTAAGTAGGATTTAAGTGTTTCTGTATTATGTACCGATTACATTGTTCACTAGACAGGTAAGTGAGGTTTCAGAGTTAGATCTGTGTCTGTGGGTATTGTCTGTACCAAGTACATGTATAGTTTTGCTTGGTGCACAAAGCAAACATCTTAAAATAGGAATAAATGACCTCTCCATTCCTCTCCCTGACCTTTCCACAGGTGGCATATTGTTGTGAAATGTTTCTATCAATCAATGCTGCTTTTCCTAACTTGTCCTTGTCTCTTCTCCCTCCCCATTGACTAACCCTCCCTACCCAACTCCTAACCCAAGATGTGGAGGATGTCAAATTTGTCATCAATTATGACTACCCAAACTCCTCTGAGGACTACATCCACCGTATCGGCCGTACGGCCCGTAGCACCAACAAGGGTACAGCCTACACATTCTTCACTCCGGGCAACCTTCGTCAGGCCCGTGAGCTCATCCGTGTTCTAGAGGAGGCCCGGCAGGCCATAAACCCCAAGCTGCTGCAACTGGTCAGCACTGGCCGTGGAGGAGGTGAGAGAATGAGGGAGAGCCTTTGGGGGAAAGAGTTGCCCCTCTAGATTTTTGTTGAAGTGATTGACAGTGGGCTGTTGACTTGAGGTTTCGTCATTGTACGTTGAACAAGCTAGTTTTTTACAGTAAGTGTCAGTGTGTCCAGGTATTTGCAGCATTTTATAACTGACTTCATCTTCTCTCTTTGGAATGCAGGAGGCAGGTCACGTTTCCGTGGCAACGGCTCCAACGCCAGCAACCCCAACCTGATGTATCAGGATGAGTGCAACCGGCGCATGCGCACCACCGTAAGCAGCAAGGACAGCCGGGGGAGCAGCAGCGGCACGGGGAGCAGCAGCAGCTTCAGCCGCGACAGCCGAGATGGAGGGAGCAGCCGCACCGGGGACAGGTCGTCCTCTTCCTACAGGGACAGGAGGGACAGCCGCAGCTATGGCTCCAGCTCCTCCTACAGCCAGTACAAGTCCGGGAGCAGCAATGGGGGGCAAGATCAGTCAGCGGGGCAGTTTGGTTCAGTCAGCAGGTCCAGTAAGCCCCCTCCACCCCCCTCAGGGCCGCAGCCCCTCATGGCCCAGAAGTTTACCCCAGCCAAGCCCATGATGGGATTAATGGGGCACTCGCCCTTCCAGTTTGCTTCCCCACCCCCTCCAACCTCACAAAGGAAGTAAAGCTGGGGCTAGCCCTCACCACACATGCATACAATCCCCAACATCAACCAGAAAAGTCAGTTGTGTTAGGATTTAGCTTGTCAGGTTGAGATTCTGGAGTACTGTGCTTGAAATCTTGGCCTTAGCTGACATAAATCCAAAAGTGTTTTGTTAAGATTGGTGAGCGTTAAAAATAAAAAGTCAGACGATTTGTTGTGGACATTCAACATTCCAATAATGAACTTGCCTGACTAACAAGCAGTTTGACATCAGTGCTTTGAAAGGATTTGTTTAAGCATTAAAATAGCTGTACAAATGCAGATTGTCATTTGAGTAGTTAGACCACAATTGAAGTGGAATACGCTGAAATGTAATAGTTATACATTTGTAGGTGATGAAAGCATTTTCATTGAAGTGCCGTTTAATTTGTTTCATGTTGCTTTTCCCACAAAATACATATCCAGTGCTGTCAACAGTTAACCTTTTCAGCATATTGTCCTCCAACGTAAAGGTTATTTCATTATTGTGCAAACCGGCTTTCTTAGTATAGTGAGCTTCGAATGAGTCTTTCAGTGTATGAATGTGTTATTTTGCCTTTCGGTGTATGAGGCAGGTGCTACCGTTTCTCAACAACTTTTCTCAGCTCATTCAGATGTGCTTTTTGTTCTTCAGCTTTAGCTAGTTTGTACATACGTGATTATTTTCCCATTTAGAATTTCCCTGAAAAAGGTGATTAGTAAATCACTTCCAGGACAGTGTTTTGAAATATGGATAGACATTTCCTGTCATGAGGTCGTTATTCGACTTTAGTTTGTTCATTCAAACCTTTATATACACACACACTTATGTAGGTTACGTAATTTTAATTGTTTATTTTGTGGGATCGTTCAACCCCTCGGTAGCTGGAGCATATAATAAAATAGTTTCATGATCTTGTTTCTCTATTGAACTCTAAACCTGTCACACATGCTTGTTTCTTCCTAGTGTAGAGATGTATAGGTTAGTGCCTATCTGTCCTTTCCACCTGTAGTTGAATCATTCTAGTATGTAGACAAGACCAACCTGTAAAATCACATTACTGTCTGGTTTTGTTTCAGGTTTCAATAAAGCTTTTGAATGTTTAAAGTGTGTCTTAACATTGTTTCTGTACTGATGGTGCTCTTAACTACCATTGTGTGAATGAGCTTGGTTAAGATTGTCAGACTCCTACATCTTAATGACAACAGTTTAAACCAAGATAAATAACTTACATTTTCAATAATGTTCTCTTTGCAAATGTACATAAGTTCCAATATTTACAGAGTTGTATTGGAGATGCCTGGTGGAATGTGCTAGGGAGACTCAAGCCTTTGAGGAAAGAGTGATTCAGCAAGACAACTTGACAGACATTCATCTTTAAAACAGATTTTTTCCCGGAACAGGTCATCATCTATGAAGCAGCAAGGAGTAGACATATGCAATGGATCAAAAGAGTAAGAGGTAAAACCGACATGATAGTGAAAACAAACCTTAAATAGGCACAAATGGCAGATTAAATAGGACTTAGAATGTCTAATTCTACATGACAAGGACATCAGGCAAACCATTCTCCATGCATTATCATTATCACAGTAAAACCCTGGGAGCATGGTGGGGTAAACACAACCTCAGCAGGATACAACCTACAGCTGTATAAAAAGAATGAGACAAAGATAAAAAAAATGAGCCTTCCCCAAAGGTTCCGTTGCATGTCTCCCGGAGCATGAAAGTAAACAAATAGGTTGTCCTTCATTCATAGAATTTGTCCTATTTGTTAAAAACAAGACATGGCTGTGACACACGGTCTGCTGTGCAATAGTTCTAGGTATGTTTGAAAGCAGACAAATAAAAGTTCTGTAAAGCTGCACAGAGGACATTAAATCATAAAGCGAACACCCAGTTGAGATTACCTTGCTTAGCCAATCAATAGAAGCATTTTTAAAAAGCAAGGTTTATGCAGTGTCTGAGTAAGATGCCACATCTTGTCAATCTGTTGAATGTTACAGATTGCCCCATGTGTCTGAAGGTGGAAACTGGACGACAACTCCTCTTTCATCATGGTCTTCCTCTCCTAGCATGAAGGTTAGCTTGTATTGCAACTGCACCTTCTCCTGGAAAAGAAGAGAATTGAGGGTTGCAGAAATCTATTAGTTTATAATTACAAGAAAATGTTCATGTAGGGGATGCCACAGAGGTATATAACAGGCCTTCAATGAGTGCCTACACAGTCTAGTACCTTGTGAGGGTTGGCCAGCAGCAGGACCTGTGTGATGGCAGCAGGTGGGAGGATTGGGTTGAAGGCTGGAAGCTCTGTTCCTGATGGGGGCTGTAGCTTCACTCTCATTGTCTACAACAGAGGTCATGATGTCAACCCTACACTGACAATGGAACTGAAGGTGAAAAAGGCAGATTAAGAGAGAAGAGAAGAGGTCTTACGTCAGGGACAGAGGGCTGAAAGAGGATGTTGCTGACTGGAACCGGGGCGGAGGAGAGCATGGAGATGATCACCACCAGCACATCAGCAAGAGAGGACGGAGTGTCACGTGCAAAGTGGAAGAGCACCCGCAAACTGTGGCTATCAAACACCGTCACAGGCAACAGGCTGCCTAGATACAACAAAGAGTTTAAAACACTGTTCAAATGTGATGCACTATTAGCATAGCAAGTAGATACTAAAAATATTATAGATACTTACTGGGCTTAATGGACTCAAGTGGCACAAAAACATCTGTCAGGGTCATTTCTATAGGGGGAATGACTGTGTGAACCGGAGAGGTGTCCAACAACCTATCACCGAGGGGAGCCACCGGGTGCTCAGGGGAGAAGGCCGGGATAGGACTTGGATTACTTCCAGATTTGTTCTGGAGATCTCGTAGAGTAGGTTTGAACGGAGGCTTGTCCCTGAAAATAGATAAAGGTACTACATAAAAGGTTGAACAAGGTTGCGGAGTGTCTGTCATGTTGTTATAACAAGTTGACATGGTCATCACCTCATGATCTTTCATATATGGTTTCACTTCTTCATATATTGTTTTGCTTCTACAGCACTTGAAGTGACTTCAAATCATAACGAACACAGTGGTCCATCAATACTGTACTAAGCAACATAACTGGCAGACTAACACGGATACTTGACACAAACATCTCCTGCGGTGTAAAACCCTCCCATAGTGAAGGGTTAGTTACCATTTGACCTGCAGGCCCTCTGGAGGTAGGGACTGCTGTAGCAGCTTCTTCCCCAGCAGATCCAACTCATCTAAGGCTGAGCTTCCAGACGTGGCTCCAGTAGAAAGAGGCTGGGTGTAGGGGAGCCGATCTGGACTCAGTAGTACACTAGGCGCTGCTGGGATATCAGTAATATCCACACTGTCAGAAGACTGTTGCAAAGAAAGCGACACCACGTGTAAGACACAGAGACGGTACACTTGTTGAGGTATAATCATGAACCTGCCTAAGTAATGGTAATCTATCAAGCTAAAAGGGACTCAATGGATTTGGTGTTAACTGAATATTATGCATCATGTCTCACTGTGTGAAGTCCTCAGTTCTCACCTGGAAAGAGTCCCAGGCGGTAGAGTCCTCAGGCTGGGAGGCCGGGTTGGAGGTGTGGGTCCCCTCACTCAAACCTGGGAAAATTAGGCAGTCACCCACAATTAACACACACAACATGGAAGTAGCAGAGGTCCTGGAAGACTTGATGTAATATGCTGTCTGCCCTTACCCAGTGACATTAGCTCATCATCAAGAAGACTGATGCCCATCTCCTGAGAGGGAGCACTTAGGCTGTCTGTTGGAGTGGGGAATTCTGGGTAGGAAGGAGGTGACGTGTCCAATCCCGATAGATCAAGTAGCGCCACACTACTTCCTGGAAGAGATAAGTGTACAGAGGAAATCTTTTAACCCATGCATGTAATCATATACTCTAGTCCCCTCCTACCAAGATTGTGTCAAGTGACGATATCGTCCCTATGGATGCATGTGTCATTGACCCATTGTTGCTCACCTGTGAGCCTTCGCGTATTAGCTGAGTTGTTCCCGTTCACCACCTCTCCCTTTACCTGCTGCCTGTACAGGTTGATGACCTGAGTCAGGCTGTCGTTGGCCTGGAGGATCTCCGCTGCCAAACACACACACTTGTAATATACTGTATATCGTCACCCACATATTCTTCTCTCTCGGTGTACCATACACTTAAACACATTGAGGAGTGTCTGAAACCTCACCCAGAGCCTCATCATTGTCCTCTGTATCACTGGCCAGTCTGAACAATGTGGGTCTCATCTTCTCACAGCGCTGGTACAAGTCCTAAACACACAAATGCACACTATCAAATGTCTTTATCTGCATGTAGTGCTTTGTATACATCATATATAGGTGATGCTGTTATGGCACTGTGGGAGGTGTCTCTGGCTTGTGTAAAGGTGCCACAGACCTGGATGAGCTCTGCATTGCTCTGTGGGTTGGTGGTCCGGTCATAGTCCTCCAGCAGCTGAGTCAGTAGGCTGACACTCTCATTCACATCCTGGATGGCGTTCACACGCTTGGACAACTTCTCCGCCCGCTTCT
The DNA here is from genome assembly GCF_023373465.1 of Oncorhynchus keta. NCBI lineage: Eukaryota > Metazoa > Chordata > Actinopteri > Salmoniformes > Salmonidae > Oncorhynchus > Oncorhynchus keta. The sequence goes on from NC_068452.1 coordinate 26,849,084, forward strand.
GGTCCTGAGACACACAGGTCAGGAAGAAGAAACCAGGGAGGGAGGAGGGGGAAGAAAAGTATCCTTTGTCCCTAAATTAAAGGAGTCGTGAAAGCACTGAATGATTCTGACAAGGAGACCACCCCTCAGGGCAGAGCGCCCACTTTCTCACTCAGTCCCCTTACATGACTAGAAGAGTACTAAAAGCACTTGGGCATTCACTTTCTCTCCCATACTAACACACACACAGACCAGATAATACAGTTCACACTGTGCGATGTGATGTACATCTCCGTATTACTGTAATGAAACAGCCTATAGATCTACAGTATTCATACATTTAGGCGAGCTTGAGAAAAGAGACTGTACCTCCTGCACCATTTCCTGGATCAGTTTGTTGGCTGCTTTCAGGTCCTCAGGGTGAGTGCTGTTCAACAGGCGAGTCAGTGTCTACCAAGACACCAGGAGGAGGAAGAATTTAAAGTTAAGGGGAGGGGTAAGTAAATGGAGTGGAGAATGGATGGTGAATCACATTTGTAATGCAAAATTTGGAGAAAAAACAAGTTATATATTTCTTTTGTTTAACAAAACCTTACCTTTGACTTCTCCTCATCCTCAAATATGGCATTTTTTGGTCTGGGAGGTGGAAGCAGGAGGAGTTTGTCAGCTGGAAGAACTGGGTCCTGTTTGACAATGCCTGGTTAAAAAAAACAACACAAACCAAGGTAAACACAACATTAACAACAACTGTTTGTCCATCACCATCATAGCTACACTGCAGTCACTAAGTATAGAGCAGCTCACCCTGTTTTTTAAGCATCTGGTAGGCATCAGCGATCTTTGCCTCGTCAGGCAGCCCCAGTGTCCAACTATAGATGAGCTCCAACACCTTCTTCTTCACTGGCTCTGGAGCCCGGGTGCCGAGGTACTGAGGGAGCGAGCAGGAGCATGCTGAGTGAGAGCTTATCCAATTTTAACAGACTTGCTCAGTGAAAGGCACAGACAGAGACAATCATTACCTTTGGAGAGACCACTTTGATGAGCTCATTGAGGAAGCGAAACTTGCCCACCTCACTGTGGAACCTTTCCCCACAGCTCTTCATGCACGTCTCCAGCACCTGGTTGTACACACATCACAAGTGAGTCACACAATTAGTTTCTTCAATATGAATGTAGACACACACACACACTACACAGAAGGCTGTCAATTGGATTGGCTCAGATTCCTGTTACAACACACTGCCATCACTCAACTCACCACGAGTGTCTGCATGGCCTCCCACTCCTGAGGTGATTGGATCTTGTGAGCCAGTAGCCTGGTGGCCAGCTGGGGTCTGAAATGGAAAATAAAGAGTTAGATCTGCTGCCAACTTCAGCCACATCAATCTACCATTGACTATTGTATGACATGCAATTTTACCTCTCCCTCTACTCTAGACAACACATATTTTGGGGGGATTGACACAGATGTCAGCACAGGGACAGTGTCAGAAATCTTAAAGGTGGAATATGAAGAAATCGCTCTGCCATTTCCTGGTTGCAAAAATGCTAAGTTTACCTAACTTCAGTTTAAGTGGCAAAACAATCAATGTATAGTGTAGAGAATCATTATCTAAACATCTATGAAATATATTTTCAAATACTACAAATATTGTATATTGTATGAAGCTGGTGTACAAAACCAAAAGTACAAAATTTAGGAATGGGACGCATAGAAATAGCACACAGAACAAATCTACCACTTCTTAGACTTGCTTTCAATGAGAATGACAGACCTATAACTCACATTCCTATGTGTATTTGGAGATAGCCCAAAAAGTTCCATATTGCAGCTTTAAGTAACAAGCATGTACTCAATACAGCTACTCCTGAGAAGTGAAAACATAGTGCTAAGACGTGTACATGTTATGAGACACTGACATACCCCTCCAAATCATTGTTGAGCTGGTCACAGAAGGCCTGGATGCTGTCCCAATCTGTGTCTCTGTTCAGTGGGTTTGTGGCCTTGTCTAATGGGAGAATTAAGGAAATTGGGGGAAGGGGAAATTAAGGTTAATCAGAATATTTTTCGATAGTGACGCATATCCATGTTTATTTCAGGGAACTGTCAAACGTGGAGATGATCAATCAACTCTGTTGCAGAACTGTTTTAAAAACAGATCATAGCAAGTAATTTAGCTTTCCAGCAGTACTTTGGACACGACTTTGCAAAAGACTCCAACTCCAGTTCTCCCACTGACCGAGTGAGCTAGGCTTCCTGCATTTGACAGCACACTGTCACATAGCTAAGCGTATAGTCACTGGCAGGATATGAATTCACGATAGGTGGCTTGCTGGTTCCCGTATCTAGCAAGAGTTATATTGCATTATCTCTAGTCTAGATGGTTCTGTGAATCTATCTGGCTAGCTAGTTAGCTTTACAGCTGGCTAGCTTGCTGTTTATGAGAGGTCTAACGTTACAGTCCCTCTCAGTTTGCACCTTGGTTTTGCTTAAACTGTCATTTCGGTCAACTGCAACACGGTTATTTTTCCAAGGACGCATGCTCCAATAGCTCTCTATACAACCTAAATAACTTTTTAAAAGACTTACTGATACGTGCCTCCAAACTGTCCGTGTCAGGCGACGCCGCCATCACTACCGGAATTCTCTTTACCATGAACGTGTCTCGCGATGGACAACTTTGAGAGCTCCCCTTCTCACCTCCCCGACAGTGATGGGTGGATGATGGACACGATGGCAGCTGGCACTGTCGCATAGAATATAAAACACAGAAAAAATGTTATCACACTTTCTAATGAACCTTCTCGATCATACTGTAGTTGTTTATTACAAACCTGTGCAGACAGTGCAAGCAGTTTCAGATTTATACCGGTTTTCTCTACCCTCTAGCGGCACAAAGGTGTACTGCTGTACATGTGTGTAGTCAGTACAGTTACCGTGTGGTACAGTAACGGGTTTGTTTTGGTGTTTATTCTGTGTGATCAACTCTTCGGGGTAGTACATTATCTCGGAAAGCCAAGATCGCTAAACAACGTAACACATTTATGAAAATGTAACCCAAAAGTGATTCGAACGAAAAAAATACCTGAGTGAAGAGATTTATTGTTGTGTCAACATTTTACAGCAAATCAACCCGCGAAAGTGGACGTTGCTCGCTATTTTCTACTTCAAGGATCTACTTCGCTGAGATTAGAGAGTTTTTGGGAACAACACATTGGAAGCAAGTTACAGTGAAGTCTCAAGTTTTCTCAGTAAAAACAATGTTGGACTTGGTCGACAAAATATAGCCAACAAGCTAACGTAGCTAGTGAGTGTGCTAAACAGGGTTGAATATCCAGGATCTGACAGGTTGAAGTGGTTGTTGACTTTCTCAATTTAACATGGGAGAATGAAATTCTATCATGGGGTCATTGAAAGCTTTACAAGAATGGTGTCGCATAAAATGCGAAAATTACCCCAATGTGGAGATAAGGAACATGTCTTCTTCATTCAGAGATGGATTGGCGTTTTGTGCCATTATCCACAAACACCGACCTGATTTGATGTAAGTATATAAAATAAATTAGAATAAGAATGTGAACTCCCCTGTGAGCTTCCCCATCCTCTTTACTACTGTGGGCCAACACTGGCACCCAGTCTCCCACAGCCCCAGTCAGTGTGTTGTATGTGAGTACATTGTTGACAGTAGGCCTATAGGACTCAGTTCCTGCCTGTCCTTAGGCTGATCCAGAGCAGCTGGCAAACTAATCTGTGGCTGTAGCAGGGACCTGAATCCTGTCACAGTGGATTTGTCTGCCCTGATACACGGAACCACAGCATGGCCTAAGCTCCAAGTTAACTCTCCTTAATCTTCCTCTATCCTTTCCTCTCCCCACTCCATTCTTTAATGGAAACGTCTCTAATGTTAAACATGTCAAGTGTGGTGTGCCGCAGGGCAGCTCTCTTGGCCCTCTACTTTTTTTCTATTTTTATCAATGACCTGTCACTGGCATTAAACAAAGTCTGTGTGTCTATGTATGGGGATGATTGAACCCTTCATGCGTCAGCAACCGCAGATAGTGAAATCGCTGGAACGCTGAACAGAGATTTGCAGTCAGTTTTAGAATGGTTGACCAGTAATAAACTAGTCCTGAACATCTCTAAAACTAAGAGCATTGTATCTGGTACCAATCACTCCATAAATTCTAGACCTCAGCTGAATCTGATAATGAATAATGTGGTTGTTGAGCAAGTTGAGGGGACTCAATTACTTGGTGTTTCCTTGGATTGTAAACGGTCATGGTCAAAACATATTGATTCCCATCATTTGTATCACATAGTACTATTCTGCTTTTGCTCCAGAGACTTCAACTCCCTCTCCAAAGATAACGTTTATGAAAACAACCATCTGGTGAGTTTTACATAATTATGTTTTACCTGCAAGCATGCCTAACTGTCTCAATGCATGTTTATGTTCATACATTGCACTACATCTATTTATATTGTCCTATCTGTCTGGCATTTCATTATTGATCCCCTCTCCTACCAGGCATTTGAGGTTGCACAGTCAAAGCTGGGAATCCCTGCATTGCTGGATGCTAAGGACATGGTGTCCACAGAGGTGCCAGACCGGCTAAGTGTCATCACTTACCTCTCCCATTACCACCACTGCTTCAACAAGAAGTCTCATGGTGTGTGGCTAAATTGTGTCATAGTCAAATTGTGAAAACAGCACATGGTTGGTTCCACCTGTGTTTGTCAAATGTGTGTGTATTCAAAGTGTTAATTTTTACTATGTCGCAGAGTGCTCCAGTCACTCCCAGACACAACCTGACTCTCTTGGAGGTTTGCAGCCTGCCAAGGTAATGTAATAAAGTTGTTATGAAGCCATTTGTATTTGAATCTCAACTCTGTCCACAAAGTTATTTATCTCAATCTCCTCTTTTTTCCCAAATTCTCACATTTCTTCCTCTTTACTGTTGCCATTGGCTGACCTCCCCTGCTCAACAGTCAAGGACAGAGGAGCCATCCAACAGTGGCAGGCCATGCAGCGTTTGTGCCTCCTGCATGAAGCACGTCCACCTGGTGCAGAGACATCTCACTGAGGGGAAACTCTACCACCGCAGCTGCTTCAGGTAACACTACTGCTCAGAAGGCAACGCTAGTTTATCCTTATCTCCAGACAGTGAAATATAATCTGTGATTTGTGTCCCTCTCATGTCATCCTGTGTTTCTCTTTCAGATGCAGTGTGTGCAGCAGCACTCTCTTACCAGGGTCTTACAAAGAGGGGAGTGAAGTTGGCTCCTTGGTCTGCACCCACCACTTGACAGCCAGTCAAAATGCCCACCCCGACTACAGTAAACAAACGGGATCAATAGAGAATCTGCCCAAATTTGATGAGCAGGAGGTGACACTATCTCAGGGTGGATTAACAGACAACCCCGATCTCTCTGATTTTATTGGAAAAACGGACTCAGATGAGACAGTTATTTTTGGAAGAGGAGGGACAGAGACGGAGGGAGGTGAGAGAAAGACAAGGCACGACACACTCAAGAAGCCAATGCCACCCCGTCCTCCAAAGCCCACTGTAGAAGAGGGAAAGCTTGAAGAAGCAGGGACACGGCCCATTCAAACAACCAAAACACTCATTGTAACACCAGACAGCGATTGGGCTTCTGCAAGCCCTGGACGGCCAGTTCCTGCACCCAGACGGGTGTTAGACTCCACCCCTCCTCATCCTGCACCTAGAACCCGTCCACCTAAAATCATGGACAGCCCCCTTGTTTCTGGTGAGTAAGACTAACTACCGACTCCAGCTTCTCGATTCTGACCTCACTTTACGACTGTATGAAGAGTATGTCCTTGTTATCAGAATATTTCAGTGCACTCAATTCTGTGTAGACATCCCATCTTCCCCTCATTTCAAACATATCCATTACATGTTTCACTATCCATCTCCCTCTCTCTGCAGGTTACCCAGTTGATAATAAAACCTTACCCAATCCTTCTCGCAGGTAAGTTTGTTCATCAGACATAACACATGATGTAACTTTGAGTAGAATTGTCCAATTAATGCCTATTTATTTATTTCACTTTTGACATCAGGTTTGGCCAACCCAGTGGGCCCTGTAAACCCAAAGAACCACCGTGGCTGGAGCTTGTCCAGCCAGGGCCCTGGCCAAAGCTTCCCCCTGCCCCGCCCCCTAGTATGCCCAAGCCCCCACGCTCAGGCTCTATACCCTCCCTCAGAGGCAGTTGGTACAGAGCGAGAGAACCCCCTCCCAACCCCTTCGGGGAGTTTGAGGATGAGGAGGCTGATGATGATTACACTGGGGAAGAGAACACAATGAGTGGTGCTGAAGGCCAAGCACAGCCCTCAATGGTAACCAGCCAGACATGGTGTGGTACCAGTCAGTTAGCTGAAGCAGCCAGCTCACATTGCCAAGCTCATTTAGAGGACACGTCCAGAGAAGTTGACAAGTCTAGTATTGCTGGAGCGGATGACGCAGTAAATTTACCTGAAATTGCTAATGCACCAGAGAAAGAAAGTTTAGCTGAAGCAGGATGCTCACTTCCTGTATCTAATTTAGCTGAAGAACCTTGTTCAATTGATATATCTGAGTCAGCTGATGTTGGTGTGATAGCTAACATGGCTGAAACAGCTGGCACACTTGATGTATGTAATTTAGCAGATGTTGGAGTTGGAGAATCAACCAACTTGTCCAAAGCAGCTAGTTCACTTTGTTTGTCTAATTTGACTGAAGCTAAAACCACAAGTTCATCTTACTTGGCTGAGGCTGCTAGTTCCCTTGATGTATCTAATCTAGCTGAAGTAGCCAGCTCACACGGTGTATCTGGTCTAGCTGGAGCTAGTGGGTTCGGAGGTTTAGTTGGAGCAGTTAGTGCACCTAACATATCTAATTTAACTGAAGAAGCTAGTTCATATGGTGTTTCTGAAGCTTCTGGCGGTTCACTTAGTGTGTCTAATTTAGCTGGAGCTGATAGCATATGCAGTGTGACTGGAGAACCAAGTGCTCTTGGCAAATCAGATGTAGCCCAGAGCCTCTCTTTGCCCAAAAGTGTGTCTGTGCCCGCAATCTCCACTAGTTTAACCTGTACTCAAAGTCGCACCCCACCAACCTTGTCAACCAATGGAGCAGCAGCCAGTCCCTCCCTGCTCAGACCCCCATCGCTCCCTAGTGTGTCTGAAGTGAGGGACTCTGGCCAGGTGCCCACCCCCTCTCACAGTAAGGTACGGTATAATGCTGCTCTTTAGTCTCCACTGATATCTATGTCACAGCTCAACCTGCCCAAAATACAGAACATATGGGCTTGTATTACACAACACATAAGTATTATGCAAAGATATCAGGTTAAGTGAGTTTCAGACTGAAACTATTTTCCAACATGTTAACATAAAAGACAACATATTTTTCTAAGTTTCCTGCATAACAACACCGTCCCTATACTGTAGGTTATAGCCTACTCCAGATAGCTGCTTGGACTGTGTGTGCTTGAATATTACAATTATGGATTTCACAGAAATGTCTTCAATCTCCAATTTAGCAGGTGTGCAAGGAGAACCCTTTCAATCGTAAAGTCTCCCCCTCTGAGTTCCCCAAATCCAAGCCTGCCCCTGGACATGGCTTCCCCCTCATCAAGAGGAAGGTGAGAGGATATCTCAGTGTAATGGAATTAACCCATTATCCAGTGTTTTCTCCAAATCAGAACAGTCCCCTAGTACACATGCATGTCTCCTCAGGTGCAGACAGACAACTATGCCCCAGTGGAGGAGCTGCAGGGGGAGCTGGGGGAGCTGGAGAAACGAATGGACAGGCTGGAGCTGAGAGGGGTGGAGATGGAGAGAAGCTTGAGAGACTGCCAGAATGGTGAGTGCCTGTAGTTGTACGTGTCTGTGGTCTGCTTATTATTAACATCCAAATAATTATTCTGGTTATAAATTGTTGTTGTGAGAGATTAATTGTTATTGATCAGACTAGTGTCGTCCACCTGTTTGTTTCAGACCAGGAAGAGGAGGACATGTTGGTGGACTGGTTCACTCTAATACATGAGAAACACATGCTTGTGCGCAGAGACGCAGAACTGGTATACATGTAAGTGCACTGACCTGAAATGATATCAAAGCAAGACAGCGCCTCCATAACACCTTTATTATCTCTGCTTATTTTATCATTCCCAACATATGGACCTGATGTATTTGTATGTGCACTCCAAGGGCCAAGCAACAGAATTTAGAGGAGAGACAGGCAGACGTGGAATATGAACTGAGATGTCTCCTCAACAAACCAGGTGAGTGGCCAGTCTTCACACGACCCTCCCTCCAGTATCTACTACTCCTCAGCAATTATCAGTCTGCTATTACATGTTGTTATTTGACTAATCTAATTGTTTGTCTCTCATCTCCTCCTCAATCATCATCCCCCCCAGAGTGTAAGTGGAGTAAGGATGACCGTTATAGGGACCAGCAGTTGATGGAGGAGCTTGTCACCATCATTGAACAGAGGAACCATATCATCAACAGCTTGGATCAGGACAGGCAAAGGTGCATGAAACACTCATAGATGAATACCAAGGGCCATTGATTCAGACAAATTTCATAAAGCAGATATGATGCTCTTGCTCATACCTACCAATGGTTTGTCTTTTTCAGGGAAGAAGAAGAAGATGCTCTGTTTTCCATGATCAAGAAGAAAGGTGAGGGGAAAGTATTTTCCTGGAGTGTTTATTTTGTTGTTGTCTTTCCTGTTTTCTCATGTCTGTTCACACTCTCTTTCATTCCTATTCCCTCAATACTACACCACAGACTCCTTACTTTCTCAGAATTTGATCATGGTATCACTATTTCTCCCTCCTCAGATTTAAGAAAAGAGTCTGGGAAAGACCTGAAGACGTTAAGAGCAAAGTTCAAGCCCATGAAGATGCTGAAGATGCTGAGTCATAAAGATTCTAAGAGCAAAGGCTCTCTAAAGAAGAACTGAGTTGGACTCGGGCTCACCCTGTAAGGAAGGAACAAATATGTCTATATTTGTTAACAAATACACATTGAGCCACAATGTAATGTCTCATAATTGTACAAATAAATTAATGAAGATTACGGATAAGAGATGGAGACTCTTGGACTGTGGATGAGAGTGGATAAGAATTAAGAGAAGCCTCTGATGCAGAGTATATGAATTTTCTTCCCAGGTGAAAAAAATATCCCCATTACACCTCCCCATTACACTGCACTTTTTGTACAAGATGTGATTGCTCCTGTATTCCGTAAAGCCTTAGTCAGTCTAAAATGAATTGCTGCAAAGAATCATTCACTAATGGGATGAAAAATAACTCCTTTAAACATTTATTTTTGCAGTTCAACTTTGTTAAATTATATTTAATAAAACATTGTACTTTGTATGAACAGAATGCATTTGTATGATCATAATCTTTTGATAATGTTTTGATTTTAAATGTCATGAATGTTTTTATGTTTTTATTTTATTTTATGTACCTCATACACATGCCTAATGTATATATTTTTGTTAAATTGTACAGGCTAATCAGGGTATTTGCTACTCCAGATTGTGGTGATGCTTTCCATTGCCTGTACATTCTGATTTATTGGGCAAGGTCTTTCACACTGTATTCAGATCTTTCTTATTTATGTCTCACCAATGTGGGAATTAATGATGATAGGTATTTTATCATGCTCAAAACTACATTATACGATCTAAAAATACATTTAGTTTAGTTAGTATAATACATTTGGAAAAATAAACCGAACTATATTTTTTAATCTATATATATATATCTATATATTTTTTTTAAGCATCTCGTTCATGTGTTGAGTCGCTTTGCGGAACCATATATTATGGTGCAGTTGTTAGTCTATCAATCAAATCGACGCACCACGCAACCGGAAGTCGGTTAAACGGATTATATCTAGCTGTTAACAACAGCGTTTTGAAGTTCGCTATCTTTGTTTTTGAAAACACTCGTTTTTTTTTACCAAACTAAAGTAAGGGAACATGTCTGACAACGAAGGAGAGTAAGTATATAGGATATTGTTACCTAAAAAAAAATGAAGTACAACAATGTGTGTCGCATGTCTTTTTAGACTCGAGGTAAGGACCTTCCATGTTCCCCCTGTGATTTTTAGCTCAACGTTGTGACCTTTCATGTTCTTACTGGGAGAAATTGAAATTCCTGTGTGAACATGAAATCACTTGGAGAACATGAAAGGTTCCCACGTTGAGAGACTATAAAGACATACGACACACAGATTGTTTAAGAACAACAAAACTGGCTAAGTTAGCTCACGTTGCCTCCACACTCCACTGTTCACCTTTTAGTGTATTATTCTTTACACTATACTCCTCTTGTTACCTCTGCAGTTTTGATGATGGAGACTTTGATGACGCTGAAGAGGATGAGGGATTGGATGACCTGGAAAACGTTGAAGATGTGAGTTTTCCACCTATTTGTTCTTGTTAGCAAGGTATTAACTCTTAACGTTATCTATAGTAAGCCTCATTGTATCTGGACAGATTTATAGTGTTTTAGTAATCTCTTGTGATCTGTCATATTTGTCTGATGCTTTTTATTTCACTACAATCAATCCATTACTGTCTGTTACCTATTCAATGTTCAACAATTTCATCACCAATTAAAACTCAATTTATAGAAATTCTCCCACCTGCTTCCTCTGCTCTCTCTGTCTATTTCTTGTTGTCCTGACCTGTTACTAGGAGGACCAAGAGAATGTGAAGATCCTGCCTGCAGGGGAGGGGTCACAGGCCAACCAGAAGAGGATCACAACCCAATACATGACCAAATATGAAAGGGCCAGGGTGCTGGGGACACGCGCCCTCCAGATAGCGTGAGTACACTTCAGCAGTGTTGCAATACGCTAGGGAAGTGATACTCCCGCATCTTTTCAGAAATGTCTTTCTGCCCTTGAAATGTCTTTCTGCCCTTGAGTCCCTGTGAATATGGTCTATTAAAAAGAGCCCATGTCAAGCCTCTTAGCTGAGAGCTAGTAACCATCTATGGGTTTCTCAAATGAGATTTTCGGAAGTTAATTATAAAACGATACAGAGATACGCTTTATCGCCTACATGGCTGTAATGCATGTGTATGAGTCCACCCATGTCTTGCCTTTACTCAAGACAATAATTTGTCTAAATGTGAATATCAACATAGAAAAAGAAACTATGACTCAACTAGCTAAAAAGACAACCATAATACACATGACAACTGACTGCATTCTAAACGATCAAATATGAAGATAAAGCTAGCTGTTTTGGTAAAAAATTACAACAAAACATTCCAAAGCCAACGTGAATCACATTACACCGTAATGTTTGAAGGAGCTTGGTGCCTACAGCATGTCTGACAAGATGTACAACAAAGGGAAGAAATGACAGCAGTGGACACAGAACATACATTTCCTCCCAGGGGAATGCTGCGTTCCCAGCATATTACAACAGATGTTTATTTTTGCCACTACTACAGGTACCACTCACCTTGTGCTCTTGCCAAATTCTCTACCTCAAGTGTCAACTGTTGGTTTAGTTGGTGACAGGTAATCTGCTGAGTATGTGGAGGAATGTATAGTCTGATAACTGTCAAGTTGTCTCTGTCACTATTCATAACTTTCTCTGTGATATAGCATGTGTGCCCCAGTCATGGTGGAGCTGGAGGGAGAGACAGACCCTCTGCAAATTGCCATGAAAGAGCTAAAGTAAGCTATGCTTAATGTTTTTTTTCTAGTTTATGGTAGAAGTGTGATACTTGGAGAGTGCATGCTACTCTTCAGTATATGATTGAGTGTTTTTTTCTGTGACTGTTACAGGTGCAGGAAGATCCCCATCATCATCCGGCGGTACCTTCCTGATGGCAGTTATGAGGATTGGGGCTGTGACGAGCTCATCATCACAGACTGAGCCAGACCAAACCGGACTGGCAGAGGCAGGGCCAGACCACCTCGCAACCCACTAGGCTGGTGTGAGTGCAAACTTTTGTTCCAGTAAAGCATTAAAACACCTTATTCAACTAATCAGGGTCTATTTAAGACTATGAATAATTGATTAGTCAAATCTTGTGTGGTACTGCGTGGCTGGAACAAAAGCATGCATACATACTGGTCCTTTGCTATAACATTACCTACCCCTGCACTGGGCCAACCAGCTCTATGGGCAACCTGCAGAGTGAAGTCCTCAATTAATAAGACTTTTTACATTTTAGGCCTGTGACCCCTCCCACTGTATTGCCATTTATTTTGAAAGCATTGAAGCATATACAATCTATGAAGTGAAAGTAGTACTTTTATTACAGCGGTCATTCACAAGGGAGAACTGTAACTCATATGTCTACATTTACATTGTGTTAGGTAAAAATGTAATTGTGTTTATGAATAGTTTTATGACGGGGAAGAGCAGTTGCTGTGGAAGAGCTCTTTTGTTTTTATTGTTGTGATTAAATTGTTTTGTAAGAAAGTACTTTTGTATAATTTTTCTTACCAACACAATTGGCTTTTTGCATGCATGTGACTTTTTTATAAGGTTTAAGAGCCAAAAAATATTAGTTTTTTTTTCATGCCGAGTTAATTGCAAAACATCTGTAATTAAATATCTGTTACAAATGGTGCAACTCATAAATTCATTTGAGTGAATAACTTGCTGAAACAGTTTCACCTATGCTCTGAGCAAAATGTCTTTAAATAATCCTCCCAAGAACTCTAAGAACTTCTAAGAGCTCTGTGTCATATTTCTTAGATTTCAACATTTGTTTTTCTTGGAGGCTGCCTGAAGTACTGAGTCACACTGACATGACCAATGCATAATTATAGACTGAAGGAATGTGTGTTGCGCTGGATTTTACTGTATCAGTTGTGTGTCAGTTACTCTACCGTACAAAGCTCTTGCACCTAGTTCCTCTGAATTGTACACTTAGTACAGATAAAACACCTATCCAACCCAACACCCCAAATCACATGGATATGTTTTCACAACAGTCTGTTTTGTTTTCTCCAGTTTGAGTTCCACAGTCAAACAGCTCTTTTTTTTATATTATTGTGAAAGTTGTACCCATACCTCCCAATGATGGACAGATATTGAAACTGACATAAAACAAGTGACAGGGTGAGAGCTATCTACATACACTCAAACAGACAAGCACAGTCAGTTCATTGTTTTAGTGGAAATGGGTTGTTACTGTGGCAACGAGCACTAGCCAAGGTTGGGAGAGGGGGCTGAAGAGGGACCCTTGCCCAATTAGCAGATTTGGTGTAAGGGGCCATGACACCCCAGTCTAGTTTTACTCGAGTACTTAGTGGGCTGACATTCTCCTACAGGCTGAAGGAGTAGAAAGAAAGAGAATGAGGGATATGCCCAGGTCAAGCAGGAAGAAAATAGATCTTCTCTGCCTTAGTCAACCAGTGCCGTGCAGTTTCTGGCCTGTCACGCTTTTTATAGGAAACCATCCACATTTTCTTAGCTATATTTTGTGTGATTTAACAGGTCCACAATGGGGAATGGCATTCGCGGTAACTTTTTGCTTGTTTTTTTTGGATCGCAACGAATTTGGAAGACTCCCTGCCTGAGGATGGCATGACATTCCTTTCATATGGGACCCAAGATCTTCACATGACCATTTCCTCAACCACAGAGAAGGGGGCATCGCTAGGGTAGATCCACTCTGATGATGGCGTACGTGCATAATGTCTGTCCTCTGTCCTGGGCCTACACTTACCTAACACCCTCCTCCTGTGTTCTCTTGTCCCCCCATTCACCTCTGCTTGGAAACTTCTGTCCATTTTTATACCCATTGCATGAAATGACACTATTTTGAATCTCCTGCAGCATCCCTCTTTACCTCCATCATACAAGCATTTTTGTCCACATCTCTATCTCTCCAGTTTTGGAATGTTTTAATCCCATTACAGTCCCAACCTGAGCAGGGAGGGGAGTGTGTGGATGGGTGGGGGTGCAGAGACTGTGCAGCCAGTATGAGAGTCCCTTTGTATCCCAGTGAGCTACAGGCCAGGCAGTTATGGGTATGGCTCCCTCATTGCCCCGTTTCCCTCCACTCACTGCTCCCTCTCAATGGCTCTCTTTGTCTTACCAAAGTATCACACAGCCGATTAAATAGAGGGAATTAGAGTCAGGCTTAACCCGCAACACACAATCACGGACATAGGCATATACATACATGATTTAAACTGCTGAGGTGCATGTAGTGGGACCAGTCAGAGCAGTGGACCATAGTGGGGTTCAGTGTTGTCTGTATGGTGCTGTGTAGCCTGTGAAAAGAACAGCAATATCCAGCAAAAGTGTTCTGTGCCTAGAGCTCATGGATGAGGGCTGCCATAGTTTTCAATATTCTGTAATCATACTCAGCCTAACTGAATTAGACATGATCCATTCGCTGAAATTACTTTTGTTAAGTCTACGAAACAATGAATGAGTCACTGCAAGCTGTGATTACTGTTGTTGTTGCATCGCCTAGCCCAAGCCCTAACCCTAGCCTAATTATGTAATGTGAGGAAAATAAGAAAATAATGCACGTTGGCAAGTAGCATTTATGGTATATTGGAATTCAATGTTTGTTGTCCAATGTCATCTTACCTTTCTCAGGGTAGCCAGTATAAAAACATTAGTGGAGACAGACTTTTACAAAAGCAGAAAGAATACAGTTTTATTTAGTGTGAGAGAAATTCATTAGTCATCGCGTCGCTAAGGTCTTGTTTCCGCTAGTATTTACAGGTTGTTTTGTTCTGCTGGCAACACTTACTGAGAAAACACCAAAACAACAATAACAGATTTTTCAACACGGTGAAGAAAACCTGTTAACAGCTCATAAAAACATAATACCAGCAAATATAAATAATAATTGTAATATTCATAAGAACAAGCAATTCCTAAAGCAAGACGTAGGATCTAAAATGAAATGTCATGTGCTTCTTTCGCTCAAGGCATAATGTACAAAAACGGCCCAAAAGTAGTTCTGGGCCAAAAGGAAGCACTACCATTATTTAAAATAATAATATTGAAATCACATATATTAGAATAAAGTAAACATACAAGGTATTATTTCACATTACAAGATGAAGGGGCATCCAACGTTAACTACAGGTACTGTTATTTTGGAGTTGTCTCTTGGTACCTCTCTTTATAAAATAACCCCTTTGATTGTTGCTATTCTATTGCAAACAAGGGGTTGGTATTTCATGACATAAAGGCCAGTTTGAGATCTTACCCTCTGTAGACTCGAGAACTCATTAATGCATGCTGTTAATCACTCAATCTCAGGCAACTGTGTTTCTGTGATGGCATTTCAGAAAAGCCATAAACAGGTTGCAAAAATGTTACAACTATCTACAAATCTAACATTTTACACTGAATACTGTACACTGAGTGTACAAAACAATAGGAACACCTTCCTAATATTAAGTTGCAGACCCTTTTTCTCTCAGAACAGCCTCAATTCTTCGGGGCATGGACTATAAGGTGTTGAAAGCGTTCCACAGGGATGCTGTCCAATGTTGACTCCAATGCTTCCCACAGTTGTGTCAAGTTGGCTGGATGTCCTTTGGAAGGTGGACCATTCATGATACACACGGGAAACTGAAACTGTTGAGCATGAAAAACCCAGCAGCGTTGCAGTTCTTGACACATTCAAACCAGGGCGTCTGGCACCTACTACCGAACCCCATTCAAAGGCACTTAAATATTTTGTCTTGCCCATTCACCCTCTCTGAATGGTACACATACACAATCCATGTCTCAATTGTCTCAAGGCTTTAAAATCCTTCTTAAACCTGTCTCCTTACCTTCATCTACACTGATTGAAGTGGATTTAACAGGTGACATCAATAAGGGATCATAGCTTTCAACTGGATTCACCAGGTCAGTCTATGTCATGGAACGAGCAGGTGTTCCTAATGTTTTGTACACTCAGTGTAAAGACACATTTTTAACGTCAAACAATTAATTAAAATGTGAGGGAAGTGGTACAGACTTTCAGTGTAGTGATGGCACAGCATTGGCAATATAATGACATTAATAGTAACGATTATAACAATGAAAATAATGTATTATGTCTACTGAAGATACATACTTAATGACCTCAATTTTGGTTCATAAAAGATGATTATATAAAATAATGATGTAGTATTGTCTTCTTATTCGCTATACCGTTTTGAAATGTTCTGTGTTAAAGAGACAATGCTGAATCAACATAATAGTCAGTGCCATGGGAAAAAAAATATTGAGGTTGATAAATCAATATAGTGTTGAGTGTATGTCACCAAAGAGCTGTAATCAGGTCAGAAAGAAAATGTGTTGTACTTAATTCAACATCAATGTAGTACTGTAATACAGTGTCATACAGAGAGAAACAACTTAAATAAGATTTTTCTCTTTCTTTAAAGTTTTGGTTTCAAAACTTTGGTCATTTTAATTGATAAAACAGATTTTCTGGACTGTATGCCCTTTGTTATAGATATACAGTATATTCCAATTACAACATAGGCAACTTATAGGCGCAATTTGGCAGTCATTTTAGCAGACAAATGTATCCAAAGTGACTTACTGTTTTACGTATGCACGTGGAAATCGTAAGAAATATGCCTCTGGGCCAATTACAGAATATGTCATTGATTATATATCGGATATTATGTTACATCATGTAATTAATCTGTTTTCAACATGCCTGAGATGTGGATGGATGGACTAGCCAAACAGTTTGTCACTCTGTACTGTTGACATCTTTACATCATAAAACCATTTCAAAGATAAGCATCTACATTTAAATACGGATTTGATTTATTCTCTCTTTCTGACCCTAAAAACTAGGATCCAACCCTCTGAGTACTCAACAATGGAGTTATACACCACACGTTACCCCATAAAATCATCTGATCTCCATTCCTCCTTGGACCCTACAGGCCTTCCTGCATCTGGGCCAGACCAGAAGGGGATTCCATCGCCCCACTGCCTCCAACCCAGGTCTCCTCCGCTCTGTGGGTCTGCCGTTGGGGCCAAATCTACACCAGAGCCATCTGCTCCTGGTCTTTGTCAGGGCCGCGACAGGGTGGTGTAGACCGGCTGCTCCCAGTGCGTGGGGCTGTGTGACTGTGGCACACTGGACGGGTCAGTGATGGCTGTGTACAGGGGCCTCTGCGAGGGCCCCATGTAGGAGAAGGCAGAGTACAGCCCTGAGGCCTGGCTGGAGTGGGCGTAGTAGGATCCCGAGGCCTGGTGGTCAGCATACTCTGCAAACTGGGCCCTGGAGGCCAGCGAGGGGAAAGCAGAGCTGTAGTGGGGCAGGCTGAGGGGAGTGTAGGTGACATGGGAACCCCCTGAGGATGCTTCGGCAAAGTGTCCCCCTGAGCTGGCCTCACTCTTAATCTGGGCCTTGGAGGGGTCGGAGCCCAGAGGTGAGGCATGATGCTGCTGGTGCTGCTTGGATAGCCACGCTGCAGAGTGTCCACTGGCCACGGCCAGGGCAGAGGAGATACCGTAGGCATAGGGAGATGCAGAGGACCCTGCTGCTGCCGCAGACCCAGCACTCTGTCCAATCCCCGGGTGCCCATTGGGGGGCAGGTACTGGTCAAACTCGTTCACATCAAAGGGCTCCATGTTGGCCATCACCTCGTGGCTGATCTCACCGATGTCCACGTTGCCGAAATCAATGTGTGGTTTGCCTGACCCTGATCCAGAGCCACCCTCTGCTCCTACCCCCATTCCCCCACGGGAGCCCCCTGCTCCACCGCCCTCCCGCTTCCCATCGCCCGACTTCCCAGACTGGAGCTCCGTCTTGGGGGTGGTGGGTGGTGTAGGAGGGCTGTGGCTCTGGCCTGTGGTGGAGACACAAAGCAGAGTTATTGTCAGCCTGGCTTGTGGTATATTATTTAGAATGGGGATGTGTGACAAACTGCATCGATAGGGCTGGTCAGACCCTGTGGCATACCTGCAGTATGTGGGTGGTGTCCATCAGCCAGAGGAGACCCCGCCCCCCTGACGTGGGCCGCCACGTCCAGGTGGAGGCTCTTGTAGTGCGATTGGCTGTGGCTGACTTCACCCTCAGAGTGGCCGTCAGCTTCAGAGCCGGAGCCGGGTTTGCCATTCTTGCGGCGGCGTGGCTGGTACTTGTACTCCGGGTAGTCCTTCTTGTGCTGCTTCCTCAGCCTCTCCGCCTCCTCGATGAAAGGCTTCTTATCACTCTCATTCAAGAGCCTATGAGGGAGAAAATAGTTTTGAAATAACAATGATAGAACATTTTAAATTCAGCCAGGATGTACTTAAAGTAGAGATGTTGTCGTGATGCTGATTTGATGCATGTGTCAAACTCTAATGCAGTCATCCATTCTGTTTGAATGAGGAAATTACAGTAGTCTGAGAACATTTAACAGCATATATTTTGATAACATGATGACCATAATATGTGTGTTAAGATAACAGTGACACAGTGCTGGTTCCTTTGACACCTCCACATCCCAGAGGTCAATAACCTTGTCCAACTCCAATACAAGAATAATGCCATTTTATTTACCAGGTAATCTATGTCAACTGGGACATATCACCTTTTATATTCAATCCACTAAGTATTCTAGTATTTTACTTTTTTTTTAAACGTCTAACTGGTGTCATGGCAACACACTCATAGGAAATGCTGCTATTTCCCTTGTTGAGCATTAAAGCATTTTTAGAAAAGAACAATTGACAATATTTCTACTGTGGAGATTATTTCTACCATCAGTTTGGCCTCTGAAACATTCACTTGATTTTCATCTCGTTCTAAATCGGATCCACCATCTGCACAGCTGCATCAGAAACCCTGCCCACACCAGGGGATTTTTGGCTGGACTGTAATGAAATTAAGACACGGGCTAAAGATGCATCCTGTCAGAGGGAACAGGCATGAGAAAACACTGACCTTTGAGACTCCCAGTTCAGCATGTTTCTTGGCCAATTATACAATCATGCGCGGGCTCAAGGTCAAGTCTTTATCTAATTAATGTTGCCTCCTTATAAGGTTAATGAATTAGCCTCTCTGGGCCTTCCAATCAGTCTGACCTAGCAACAGTCCTCCATGTCTGTGTGTTAAAGGCTGACTGAACTAGCCATTCAACCCGTTGACCAGTAAAATCTTGGATATGTTTTTACATAGTAGGTTCTTTAATATGGCGCTCTCAATTACAAATGACAGGGCTGTAAAAGTGTATATCTGACATAATGGTCTGTGCTTTAAAACATATAGATGAGGGGATTACAAAAACCTCAGCGATTCCCACTGCAGCCATCTCCCTCCTAAACCACCATGAATTAAGTGGGTTATGAAATTGGGCATATCCAGTCACTATAATGTGATTACAAAAACCTCAGTGATTCCCACTGCAGCCATCTCCCTCCTAATCCACCATGAATGAAGTGGGTTATGAAATTGGGCATATCCAGTCACTATAATGTGATTACAAAAACCTCAGTGATTCCCACTGCAGCCATCTCCCTCCTAATCCACCATGAATTAAGTGGGTTATGAAATTGGGCATATCCAGTCACTATAATGTGATTACAAAAACCTCAGTGATTCCCACTGCAGCCATCTCCCTCCTAATCCACCATGAATTAAGTGGGTTATGAAATTGGGCATATCCAGTCACTATAATGTGATTACAAAAACCTCAGTGATTCCCACTGCAGCCATCTCCCTCCTAATCCACCATGAATTAAGTGGGTTATGAAATTGGGCATATCCAGTCACTATAATGTGATTACAAAAACCTCAGTGATTCCCACTGCAGCCATCTCCCTCCTAATCCACCATGAATTAAGTGGGTTATGAAATTGGGCATATCCAGTCACTATAATGTGATTACAAAAACCTCAGTGATTCCCACTGCAGCCATCTCCTCCTAATCCACCATGAATTAAGTGGGTTATGAAATTGGGCATATCCAGTCACTATAATGTGATTACAAAAACCTCAGTGATTCCCACTGCAGCCATCTCCCTCCTAATCCACCATGAATTAAGTGGGTTATGAAATTGGGCATATCCAGTCACTATAATGTGATTACAAAAACCTCAGTGATTCCCACTGCAGCCATCTCCCTCCTAAACCACCATGAATTAAGTGGGTTATGAAATTGGGCATATCCAGTCACTATAATGTGATTACAAAAACCTCAGTGATTCCCACTGCAGCCATCTCCCTCCTAATCCACCATGAATTAAGTGGGTTATGAAATTGGGCATATCCAGTCACTATAATGTGATTACAAAAACCTCAGTGATTCCCACTGCAGCCATCTCCCTCCTAATCCACCATGAATTAAGTGGGTTATGAAATTGGGCATATCCAGTCACTATAATGTGATTACAAAAAAAAACATAACTATATGTTGTTGGTTTTCTGTAGGCTACATAACCAACATAATTATTATAATATTTGTTTTAGATTGTAGGACTTTAATCAACATTCCTTGGTAGGGCAACTGTCTAACAAGCTTTATTCTGAGCTGGTAGAATATTATTTTAACATACCTCAGCTAATTTGATTGAGAAACTCATTGGTGTAAAGAAGGGAACCTGCCTTGAAAAATCTAAGATCTGTGACTTTTTAAGTTGTTTTTATGTTTTATGGGTCCATAATTCAAGACTACTGTAGCATGAAGTGTGCTTTGAACTTTTGACCCAGAATGTTGTGACTAAGAACGCATTTGAACTTGTGTAACCCTGGATGTTTATTGTTGTTTACCAAAGCGGACCGACGCTGTAATAAACGCTTTCCCTTACCTCCATAGTTTCCCGAGGGTTTTGCTGAGCTCCGCGTTGTGGAGGTGGGGATACTGGTCTGCCAATTTTCTCCGTGCAGCCTGTGCCCACACCATGAAGGCGTTCATAGGCCTTTTCACGTGCGGCTTGCTTTTGCTGCCGGAGTTTACGCGCACAGGCATAGGCACGAGTGTCCAGTCGTAGCCGTTCAGCACCTGGCTCACTGCCTCGCGGATACCAATGGGAAAGCGATCGTCGTCTTCATCGGACTTGATGGAAATCCCGCCAGCTCCATCGGATAGGGCGTCGTCGCCGAGCCCTGTCAGCTGGGGCTGCGGACCGGACAGGGGGGAGTCTCCTCCGCCTGCGGCACTGGATGAGTGACCCGGTGACAAGGAGTGACCGTCGTCCGAGACCCCCGGACTCATTTCTAACTCAGATAAACTCTGCTCCTCTCCCGACATCTTTCCCCTCTTCCCTCAGGTGAGTAACAGAACGTGTACAGGGTATAGTTTCTTGGCCTATGGGTGTTCAACTACCAATCATAGGCCTATGTCTGAACTAATGAAGAAGTTCACCCTTTTTCAGGAATATAAACTATGCCTGTTTAAAACGAAAGGATGGCTTCTGTCACTCGAGGTCTCCTTTATATAAACTCCCAGTCAGTCTCAACTCTCAGTCTACGTTCTAAAATTCTGTTTGGATTCCTCATCAAAGTTCTTTCCATCCGTGTTGCTGGTATCTTACGCTGAGCGCGTATTGTGGATCCCAGTTTACCTGTTGATTCCCACCTCTTGCTCCAGTAGAAAGAACAGTGTCCTCTCCCTTGCAGTCTTTGAAATTGTAGTCCTTTAGCTAAATACTGCAAAGGACATAAAGTAGAGTATGTATTAGAAAACAATACCCTAGTGAGGGAAATATAGAACATATTATTAAACTGGGTGGTTCGAGCCCTGAATGCTGATTGGCTGACCGCCTTGGTATATCAGACCATATACCACCACAGATATGACAAAACATGTATTTGTACTGCTCTAATTACATTGGTAACCAGTTTATAATAGCAATAAGGCACCTCAGGGGTTTGTGGTACATGGCCAATACACCACGTTAAGGGCTGTATCCAGGCACTCCTCGTTGCGTTATACGTAAGAACAGCCCTTAGCTGTGGTATATTCACCATATACCACAGCCCCTCATAAGATATTGCTTAATTATAGCCTGTAGGCTGGGCTATGGACATGCAGGTAGCTAATAGGGCTTAGCTGCAGGCTTGTTTGCTCGGAATACTTTCATTGAATTAGCATATAAATTATGTAATAGAAATGATTAGGAAAAGTACAAAATAGCAATCATATAGAAGCGAATCTGAAGCCCATACAATTAGTGCAGACGGGCTGTTATTCGAGCCCAGGCCTCGACTCCTGCTAACAAGCTACTGTTTAAGGGTTGGCACTTATTGCAAGCTCCCCAGAGAGAAAGTGTTGGAATAATACGAGCCCGCACCAGCACAGGGCTTCGATTTATACCTCGGAGCTCTTAGATAAACACGGGCTGGCGCTGGAAATATAAATCGCGTGGGTACGTGTGTGTGCGCGTGTGTGAATTGGACACTGTCTGTTTGAAAAAAGTATAGGCTATGTGTCTGTATGCGACCTATTGAGGTCAAATGTGTAGTTTTGTCGATAGAATCAACGCCTGCCTGTGTAGGCCAACACGACCTTAACGTTTTGATTAAGCGAACTTGTGAACTGTAATAACAAACTATAGGCGGTTTGTTTTGGAATTGATTTACTCGTTGAATCAGTCATATTGTAGAAGTTAACTTCATAATGCTTGTCTCTCTAGTGCCCATGTAACATGTCATGCCGCTGACATGCACACTGCAATGGTGGTGAATTATCAGAGCATTGGCGGGACTGTGCCATCTCATCTGGTACCTCAACCACGTCCTGTTGTGCACCTGGTGGTCACAATTAATCCCCCCTCCCAATCCTTTCTGTACGCCGATGTGTTATCCTGTCCACGCACATAGCTGTTGCCCCCATTGATAGTGTTAAATTGGTCAGTAGGGAGAAGAGCATGGGGTGGGGTGATAATGCTTCCTTTGCCACGGCCCAACAGTGTTCAATTACAGCCGTATTAGGCCTAATGTATCGCATTGCAACGCCGTGGTCTTGCAAAGAGATTTGACTGGTGCGTTTTAGTCAATAAGGTTTTGATTAATACCAAAATGCAGGTTAGACGTTGCCTTTCGTGGCTCTCATCCAGCAATAGCGCGCCTACTAGTATTTTCTCGAATAGCTGGAACATATGTCTGTTACGTTGAAGTGTATTAATACATCTCTGGCACGTATGTTAATCTGAATAGGCCTATGTCCGTATGGGTAACTGCGCTCGCAACAAACGATCTCCAATTGCGCGTCCGCATATGAGGCTATGGGCCTACTTTTCATATGACAGGAGGACACTCACATGGGCTACTTAGAATAAAATATTGAGGCTTTATACACTATATCTACAAAAGTATGAGGACACCACATCAATTTAGTGGATTCGCTATTTTAGCCACATCTGTTGCTGACAGGTGTATACAATCGAGCACGCAGCCAAGCCATCTCCATAGACAAACATTGGAAGTAGAATGGTCTTACTGAAGAGCACAGTGACTTTCAAAGTGGCACTGTCGTTGAATGCCACCTTTCCAACAAGTCAGTTCCTCAAACGTCTGCTCTGCCAGCTCGATCAACTGTAAGTGCTGTTATTGTGAAATTGAAACATATAGGAGCAACAAGTCATAGGCCACACAAGCTCACAGAACAGGAAGTACTGAAGCACATATAGCACGTAAAAATAGTTTGTCCTCAGTTGCAACACTCACTACGGAGTTCGATACTGCCTCATGAAGCAATGTCAGCACAAGGACTGCTTGTTGGGAGCTTCATGAAATGAGTTTCCATGTCCGAGCAGCCACACACAAGCCTAAGATCACCATGCACAATGCCAAGCATAGGCTTGAGTGGTGTAAAGATCTCCGCCATTGGACTCTGGAGCAATGGAAACGTGTTCTCTGGAGTGATGAATCACGGACTGGGTTTGGAAGATGCCCGAATGCATAGTGACAACTGTAAAGTTTGGTGGAGGAGAAATAATGGTCTTGGGCTGCTTTTCATAGTTTGGGCAACACCCCTTAATTGTAGTGAGGGAAATCTTAACGTTACAGAATATAATTACATTCTTCCAACTTTGTGGCAACAGTTTGGGGAAGTCCCTTTCCTGTTTCAGCATGAAAATAACCACGTGCACAAAGCGAGGTCCATACAGAAATGGTTTGTCGAGATCAGTGTGGAAGAATTTGACCGGCATGACCTCAACCCCATCGAACACCTTTGGGATGAATTGGAACTATGACTGCGAGCCAGGCTGAATGGAAGCAAGCCCCTGCAGCAATGTTCTAACATCTTGGGAAAAGCCTTCCCAGAAGAGTGGAGGCTGTTATAGCAGCAAAGGGGGGACCAACTCCATATTAATGCCCATGATTTTGAAACGAGATGTTCGAAGAGCAGGTGTCCACATACTTTTGGTCATGCCGTGTATGTGTAGGCTAATAACGGGTTTGTAATGGACATATAAGGTGACAATAATTGATGACAACTCCGGTCATTCGAGTTGGTTGCAGCCAGAACAGAGTTCCTATGTGATTCAATCGCGACAGGTTTTTTTCAATGAGCAAATTTCTTTACAAAGAAAGTATTTTCACCAGGTTGTCCTTCAGATTAGTTCAGAACTATGAAGGACACACGGTTCGTCTGTCCTGTGATAATTTAAGCAGGACTTAAATGCCAATGTATGCTCGTCCACATTGAAAACTCGCATCTAATGTATTGTCAGTATAGGCTCTACTGTATTGTGTAGCAAACGGTATATTGATTATTCTCTACATTCCTCTTAAATTGTGTTTATGATGTCTAACTTTCTATCAATTAGGCTTTTTCTATAGCAACCGTCATTAATTTACATGAAAGAATTGGACTCCAAAGCCCTTCTTATCGCTTGACCGAACAATAAATTGCCCTTGATTTACGATATTTTCCCATGCTTGATGCTGTAGTCTCTTTCCCTTAGTTAGTTGTAACATGTTAATTTATTATAATAAAATAAAAAACATTTAACATATCCAGAAATGTGGCATAGCCTATCTGAATCTGTTTTTCTTATTCCAAAACAATTGTCTCTAAACAATTTAATAAAACGTAACAATTCTATGACCTATTTGTGAATTTGGCCTTTGAGTTTGAATTCTGATGCAGGTCTAGAATATTGTATGCATTGAACAGGTTGTTGGCACGAACCACTGATCAGAGATGACGAGAACACGACCAGCTTTTAACGCATTACGAAATGGATGATCCTGTTGACTAACTTTCTCTCAATGAATTAGTATATTAGTCAACCTGTAAATACTCAGGAATAAATAAGCCTAATACTGTCAAATGCCTCATCTCGTTGAAAATAGTTACATGCGTCATGAATGTTGGGATAGTCAGTAGATGTAATTAAGGAGTCAAAGTTTGCTGTTAATGGGAAAAGTTTCGTTGAGTTCAACTTGAACTCGATCAATCGTTCAACCTTACATCTAAAACTATATTTTTCACTGGTTTAGAAATAATTGTATAACTTCGAAAGGACCGTTATCGACAAGGCAAACCTAAACAAAATACATAACTTTGAAGCTGGTTCATAATTGAAATTGTACGTCAGTAGGCCTATTTGTATGAACCTATATAGTCCGTAGCATACACTTGCAAAATATATATATAATCTTGCTGAGATGCGTATTAAACATGTATTTCTCCTGTCAGTCACGATAATCATCTCCTGCTATAACAGAGCCCACTTTAGCAGGATTATCCTCAGAGACAGTTTAAATGTAACAATAGTAATATGATAATAGCCTAATAATAATAGTCTAATAATTTAAATAAAACAATAATTTAGAAAAGATGCAGGTGTAATACATAATTTCTAACTGCACAATTTAGATGAACTTTATGGCTTGATTATTTGACAAATGAAAGAAAGAGAGAGAGAACAGCAGAGACAGGAAAGTATTTCAAAAGCTAAGCGCCTTACTTCAGTAATGAAAAATGAGGTCGCCCGCTTAGCACGAGAGTCCGTGTGTTCCCGAGTTTCCAAAGTGACGCTCGCGCTCACTCCCTAGCCCCCTCGCTCGCGCTGCCCTTCTATGAATGCCTGCTCTGTGTCGCGCCGGGGCTTAAAGAGCTCCGTTGTGTGAGGAAAGAGAAAAAAAATAGGAGAAAAAGTCTTAAAGGAGCAGCAAACTTTCACGCATGCAACACCGGCAATCAATGTGATTGGTCGATGATTATTTTTCTCAGTTTTCTGCAGGGCAAGATCTCGCTGACAAAATTAGCATCAATATTATGCCAATATTTTGCCTACCTGAATAATGTGGAGACGCCTAGATTGTTTTGGTTAGGTAGGCAACTGATCTATTTCTAGGCTGCAGTGCCATCAGATTCTGTGGAATGAGATGCTGCATTTGGGTTTGGGTATTTCAGACTTCTCAAAAGCAATATCTAGCCTATGGACAATCCCTTCTGTTGGGAAAATGTATGTGATACTGTCCATATTTGAGGTGTGCTACTTTTTGACCCTCTTGTAGTGATCAGAGTAGGGCAATTCCAATGTGGAACACAAAAATATCAGTTTTCTATTAACATTGATTAATTCAGTAAGAAATATAATTTTGTCAACGTTGTGAATTTTCAGATCCATGTTATTCTCATACGTCATTATAGCCATTACAGATTGGGTGGCAGATTTTGATTTAATGATTTAATGATTTAATGTGCTTGATGTTTTATATTATTGATTTAGAATTAGGGATTACATCTCTAAATGTAGGCATAGACTAAATATAAGGCTCAAATCATAAAAGAGCAATGTTGACTATGATATTTGTCATGTTAAATGTATTAGAGAGGGATATTAGCAACATGCGCAATCCTTTACTGAGAGATTTTCATTTGCAAAAGCTTATAGGGCCACCCCAAAAAGAGACCGTAAAAACATAAGCCATCCCTCAATTTCAAATGAAAAAAAATGATTTATGTTTCTGAATAATTCATAAGGCCTGTATCATAAATAAGTCTACCGGCTAGGCGTATGTGCTTTTACGCATGAGGTAAACGTTGGGTAATGTGAACGCAATCACAACATTGATATTGACATATACACCACAATATCCTTGAACGCGTTCCTCTGGAGAAATGTTTTCGTCTTATTGTTATTATTATTATTATAAGCCATATATTTTTATCAAATGAAATAGAAGAAGCGTAGGCCTATTCGCTGATGTTATCAAATTGAATTTATTTGCCTGTTTCTGCATTTCCTGTTGGTGGTGTGAATTTGTATTTGCACCCTGTCACTCACATCACTGGATACAAGCGTCAACAACTGACTTTGATGTGTCTCTTTTTATCCTGTTTCAAGTGACGGGGGGGCTCCACATTCTTAAATATCCCCTATATTCTTGGGTATATTGCTGCACCTGCTATGAGCAACTACCAGTCGTCGTTCTTGTCTATTTCAATACAGCCAAAGTTTATTACATTTGTTCTATATATATATATTAGATAAAGATTTTACGCACGTTTTACACACACAAACTAGGCTAAGTGAACAGTTGGCCTACAGGCATTTATATCTCGATATTTTATAGTAGATTAATTTAAACTATACTGACACTGGTTTGTTGGATAGAGCATCAACGTTGGCCTACAGTAGACTATCCAGTGCAGGCCACTGACTGTCGGAATTAAATATAATTCCAAGGCGAACACTGCGCTATGTGTGAGTTTTATAATTGCATCAGTACGCAGTCACTTAGATACACAGAGCACACATTTAAAACCAAACAGCATTTGGAGAAAATATAGAAAGTAGAGATGGGGGGAACATCATGGGTCGAACGCACACAACTACATGCGCTGTTCTTTTCAACAATGACCCCTTGTATATCCTTCTCCCGACACTACCCCCTCATCCCCCAAAAAATCCCTTATTTGTTCATTAGCCATGAATGTTGACTGTGATAAGGGAATCCTAACCATGAGTGAATCTCTCTGTCTGGTTCTCTCTCCCTCTCTCGCCCTTTCATTCCCTCTCTCCTCTTCTCTTTGCGCCCTTTGTTTTATCTCAGGTGAATTGTAATCATGTGATCAAACGAACACCCCCCTTCCATTATCCCTTTAAATGAAAAAAATGAGGAACAAAAAACAGTTCCTTGTATATAAAAAAGAAAAAGAGAAAAAGTCATGTCTCCGTTTAGTTCGTCTCTTTGTCTGGGTCTCAGCAAACGCTCACATATAGGGGAAAATGCTCCAAGACCTCTACTTTGCTTATGGATCTCTGTCGCACTGTCCGGCTCTTGAGAGGGGGAAACTTCAAATGCAACTCCGGTGGACTGGCTGGTCCTTCAGGATTTGTGGCCTGGCCGCAACATTGAAGTGAGTTTTTGTGAGTGTGCAGTAAAAAAGGTTGGGAGAACATCAATAATTAATGGTGTTTGGGGGGGAGACAGGCCTATTACTGCTCTTTTCATGTCAATATTTAGCCTACATTTTGTAAGGCGCGAATATTTGAGAAATACGTATGATTCGTATAATTTCTGAGCCTCAGTGTTGTCTATTATGTATTATACGTTTTTTTGTTATAAGCTAAGGACATTGTAATGAAAAAGTTCCGAAAGATACACTCCATGTACGTGGTTAGTGTTTCTTTATCGAAATCAATATCCCGTAAGGACCCAGCATTTGTGTGTGATTGTGTTGTGATTTATTGAAGTGAATTAAGAGGGAGAGAAAAGCCAGATGAACATATCTGTGGTCGCATGTGTCGAATCGTTGTTGTTTAAATATTTATTTTTAACTGCACCGTCATGACATTACATTTTATGTTCTTGTCTAGGCAAATTATAATCTTTTATCGAAAGGAAAAAATTATTCAATTAGGTATTTAATAAAGAATATGCTTCCATGCAATTTGGTTGATTAGCCTAATGTTAAAGTTTAATTTAGTTGGTTTCTCAATTGTGTAAACATTTAGTAGCCTAGGCGATTGGTGTAGTTCAGAATAACTCAACAGTTATATCGTTATAATCGATTCGCTTATAACATCAGGTTAACTATTATCAATGCGATTTATTTTTTAGGTCGTTTGCTTTTAGACCTAACAATAAGTAATTTCACCATTCTTATGAAAACTCCGCGTCTAATCCATCTACCAACCTGGCCCCATTCCATCATGGCCACCTAATCATCAACCTCCTAATTGGCATTTCATCACTCCTAACCTCTCCACCTGAACGCTGATGTGTGGTGAGCGTTTTGGAACAAAAATGGTCGCCGTGCATCACCCAGGTTGGTGCCGCACATTGGTGGTGGATGAGGTGAGTTTCCCCTTTACTACGTAAAGCACGTTGAGTACTTCAGTTGGTAGAAAAGCACTATATGAATCCAATCAATTATTATTACAAACATTGGAGTAAAACAAGCTTATATATTACAAGTTATATGCTTCAAGAATCAATGGGTATATATAATGCATTTACATCCACAAATGGATGTATCAACTAAGGATTCTAGCTTTAAATTTGTTCAGCGATATGGTATTTTATACTTTCTAATTGTAGCCTACAGTTAACCGCAGCAAACGTGACAGAACAAGACGAGAAATACATTTTCCTCAATTTTACATTAGGTCTAATTTATCAGAATATTAGAGGAAGCATTGATGTAACGAAAATATAGATACAGTCGTGCAAATTTGGCTTTTCAATTTTGGTTGCATACAACGACTAACATGTAATTTATTTCGGAAGCCCAAATTGGTATCAGATCATTCATTATTAAACAAAATATTCTGGATATTGTTTTGTCAGAATAACAAAACTTAATGGCAGACACATTTTTTAAATATATATTTTATAACAGAAGCCTAACTCCTTCCCCCTCTGACTTAACTTGTTAATTAATAAATATGCTTTTCCTATATGATAAAACAGCGTCCAACTTTGTGTAAACCTTTTAAAAATGTAAAATGGTGAATATATTTGCTCTGTTTTGTTTTAGTTTTTTTGAACCAATATTTGAATATTGTGCTAAACTGTATGTAATGTCTTGATGTTTACAGATGTAGAGAAGTAAAAATAGGATAAAAGTATATAATTATCAACAGAACAACTCATCAACATGATGATATTGATTGAAATAAATATTAAGAGACAGAGGAATAAGAACAGTTGTCAGAATGAGACTTATCTTACTTATTGAATATTAATTTATTATATGTCGATTCATAATGAGGATTTATTTGCTATTTGTTTAGCTTTGTTCATTTAGAATGGAATATGTCGCAGTATTGGGACATTTTCTACTCACAAACCTTCACCATATCATTTTAAATCACTATCTGAAAGTAGAAAAAAATGGACACTACAAACGTTGAAAATGTAGTGCTTTTTACTGTGACTGATGTTGCTAATCTTTTCCTTCAACATAGAAATGTGGTTCGTGTTGAAACTGTCTCCCATAAATCCGCTGTGGTGCCAGGCACCTGACATGTGACACTGATGATGCCGTTTGTTGTGCAGCCGTAGACAGTTGTGACGGTAAACAGTTGGAACTCAGGTCTGTGACCAGGGGGGTAAGGGGGTCACCCTCAAAGCAGACTGCTAATGTGGGCCTCATGGTTCTGTGACTGTGACACTACCTGAGGGGGCTCTTCCATTAACCTGGTCACAACAGGGACAGATATCAACAACATCCTGTGGCACACTAGGCTGGATCACATTTATTTCAAGAACACTTAAAGGATAGAAGAATAACAAGAACAAGAAGAGAGAAAGACCAGAACTTTGTAGAGCAAATTTATTTATCATTTTGTGTCTGTGATGGAAGGGTTGACCTTTCGTCTTGTGTGCTGGCAGAGAAAATTCCTGTGGGAATTCCTGCATTCTCACAAAAGGAGAGAATCTGATAGGGGGAGAGAAAGAGCTGGAGAGGGAGAGAGAGGTCAGTGGTAAAAACAAATGACTGGACTTAGTGTAATGATCTCATATTTTCTGGTGGGACGTGGAGAATTCTGCTGCCATCCATCACTTGAATTAGGTGCCAAGTAAACACCCAAACCCTTCCCCCTCATAATCCTAATTTTGGCACTGAGCAATGGCAGCTGAGATGGATTGCAGTGGACAAGATGGACTTGGCAAAACAACGCAGAGGTCCATTACAGGACATTAAGTAATTTACTCTAATTTAAATGTAGCTCTCACTTTTAGCTACGTTGTTTGGTGTCTGGCTTTGTTATGGATATTTTGGAATCCACTTGAAAAGTTACAGACTGCAAACTTTACCATACTCTTCTTGGGGTTTGCTTTTAATTTCTGATACAGCTCACAGACCAGACATTCAGATGACCTACTTTCAAATATGGGATCTGCTCTAAGCTGTGAGGCAGTAAAAGATTTTGCACCTGTACAAAATCAAACAGGTGCACAAATATTTCCCATTGCAGTAGGTCAGTCAACCTGCTGCAATCATCCTGTGAGCTGTGATCATTTGAAGAGCTGGAGATGCTCCCCAAGTCCATTTTGATTACAAATGGAGCCGCCATTCTTGTATGTAGTCATTGACAGGTGAGTACAAGGATATCGCACAGTCCGTCTTCACTTCGAACGTAGACTCCCAGTGAATCTGTTGTCCACTACACATTAACATTAACATTAACACTTACGCGTCATAGAACCAAAGTTCACAGACACTCAGCACTCCTAGAGTTGAACTCTTTAAGATTCTTTACATTTACCCTATCACAATGACTGAATGGAATCCTTCACAAAAATGCCTCACTGATTGTGATAAATAATGATTAAAGCCCATTAAAATGTCAGGCAATCTTCAAAGGTTAATAAAAAATAATTCAGCATTCCATGAGACCTTCTGACCTTTCTTTTCAACCATCTTTTTAATAAATCGATGCAGCTGCGCAGCGCTTAAATAGGTCCCCCTCTTGAGTGTCTGTGGCTTGCCATGAATCCTGTCTTTGTGTTCCTACCACTGAATTTCCTATTCTTTTGTGTTCTTTTTTTCCAATGTTGCTGGTGGTGATGGGGGGGGGGGTAGATTGGTTGGGTGGTAATAGTGGAGGGGGGATAGAATTTGGACTGGCTTTCAATGCAGCTGGGGAGTGGGGTGGGGTGGGGTGGGGCGGGGCGGGGGGTTAGCAGGAGAAAATTCTAGAGAGAGATGGGGCGAGGAGGCAAGAGGGGATGGGGTGTGGTGGTGCTGGGAAGGGATGTGGGTCAATGTATTGCAAGCACCATGAATGGCCCTTTGTATTTCCTGGTTCATATCTACACTAGCTAGCCAAAGGGAAGAATCTAGTTACTTCAATTGTGTGAGGGGACATCTAGAGGAAATTGATAAGGGATTGTGGAGTTAAGAGTCTGAGGTAAAAATAGCGAGAGTTTAGTTACCTGCCTGATCCTCGGTGGCATTTTATAACCTGTCATTTGCCATTGCATGCCATTTTGAGAATCCTGCCGTTATCAATAGCATTTCAACCAATAAACAAATACATTATTCTAATATTTTGTAGATTGCTTGTAAATTTTTGATGATAACATGCATGCATCTATGTTTTGCTATCATTGTTTTTCCTGTGGCTAAGATTTCCAGGCAACTAACTAAACAGTAATGCACAGGTGTGCTTTTATTATCAATATTCGGATGTAAAGTCCGTCTTTTATTATCTATATATGGATGTAAAGTCTGTCTTTTATTATCTATATATGGATGTAAAGTCAGTCTTTTATTATCTATATTTGGATGTAAAGTCAGTCTTTTATTATCTATATATGGATGTAAAGTCAGTCTTTTATTATCTATATTTGGATGTAAAGTCAGTCTTTTATTATCTATATATGGATGGAAAGTCCGTCTTTTATTATCTATATATGGATGTAAAGTCAGTCTTTTATTATCAATATTCGGATGTAAAGTCCATCTTTTATTATCTATATATGGATGTAAAGTCCGTCTTTTATTATCTATATATGGATGTAAAGTCAGTCTTTTATTATCTATATTTGGATGTAAAGTCAGTCTTTTATTATCTATATATTGATGTAGTCAGTCTTTTATTATCTATATTTGGATGTAAAGTCAGTCTTTTATTATCTATATATGGATGTAAAGTCAGTCTTCTATTATCTATATATTGATGTAAAGTCAGTCTTGCCAGACCAATTGTAGGCAATAATGGCCATGAAGTGACAATGGATTCAGAATGAGCTAAGTACAATCATGCTGAGATGATTTGTTATCAATAAAGACTTTGCATATGTCAGTATGAATGGAGCCATTTTTTTCCACCACACATCAGGCACCCTTTAAAAGTCCCAGTATTTACCATGAAACAGGTGTAATTGGGCAAAGATTGAACAACAGCAGAGGTGCATAAAGATGGTGGCCCCCATGCCCTCACCACACATTCTTTGTTTTGCTAAGTCCGCCGTACAGTACGACGTATTGTTCATTGGTAATTACCACCGTGTACATAATCCCAATTTTAGCTTCAAGACGCCGGCAATTTGAAAAACCGAAAAGGTTGATTGTGCTGATTTATTGGCACATTGAACCATGTCACGCGCCATAGTTTCCAAACTCACTGGGTAGTGCTAAAACATGACATCGTATCTCAATTCTGTCATCTTTATACACATCTTTACAAACAACAGACTTGAGGTTAACTGTTACTTTCTTTATTTCCTTGAATTTCAGTTCACTCCACGGCCGCTGTCCCGTTCCACATCTCTCCCTCGCTCTTTCTTTTCAGCCTCACTCCGCCTCTCTGTCAGTATGCTCCCCCTCCCCTCCTCTAATGCAAAAGCATGAGCACTGCTGCAGCTGTGGGAGAAAGGAGGAGATGGAAGAGAACTGGGGGAGACGCATGAGGAGTAAGTGAGAAAACATTCAATGGAGCCTTGTGTCCCTCCCAACCATTCCCCCTGTGGTCCTGGAGCAAAACCAATCACCTACTCTTCACCTCCTGTCACCACTATCTCCATCTCTCTGCGTCACCTTCTCAGTGCCACATAACATAGTGTGTGTGTATTATGTGATAACATTCAGACATTTTTATCCATCCCTGAGTGAGGGGCGTAAGACACAAACATGCTAATTGAGTAGAATGAGAGGCGAGGGACGAGGAAATTCAGGCATTTGCAGAAAATGATGCACAAGAATTTGGAAGAGAACAGAAGTGTCCTTTGTCGCCATGTTGCTGTCTGGGTGCTGGCTGGAACGTGGTCAGAGTCATTTGCATCACTGAAAATATTCAGTTGTGTATGGTCTTGGTTTCCCTCTCAGGCGTGGCCATTTGGTCCCTATACAAGATCAATATTCCTACCACATGTCTTTCAGCCAACTAGGAGAGCTATCAGGGGAAATGTTTGTATTTTTGCTGAATTGTAGCGTGTGCCTGTAAATCACAAACCATACACGACATATTTACACGTGTAAAAGCCTGCTATGTGTCTCACAAGCTGGTGTACAGACAAGTGATTATCAATCTGCAATTGCTCATCTATGAGCTGTCATATTGTTACAGAAGTTATTGCTGTTAATGAGCAATTACCTTTGGAGGTATTGAGGCCTGTATTTAATCTATAGCAGATGGTGGGTTTGTGGATTGTGTTTTTAAAGGTGTGTTTGATTTGCTGTATGTCCTGGATTGTGTTTTTAAAGGTGTGTTTGATTTGCTGTATGTCCCAATTGCGCTTTTAAAGGTGTGTTTGATTTGCTGTATGTCCCAATTGCGCTTTTAAAGGTGTGTTTGATTTGTTGTATGTCCTGGATTGTGCTTTTAAAGGTGTGTTTGATTTGCTGTATGTCCCAATTGCGCTTTTAAAGGTGTGTTTGATTTGTTGTATGTCCTGGATTGTGCTTTTAAAGGTGTGTTTGATTTGCTGTATGTCCCAATTGCGCTTTTAAAGGTGTGTTTGATTTGCTGTATGTCCTGGGTGGAGGAAATTGTCACTTGATTTTAAGGCTGATGTTGAACTAATGACAAAACAACTCTGATCATATTCTCATACTGTGAGGCAGCGGTTAGTAAGGCTGCTCAGCTCCATGATTCCTATTCTCAAAAGTCAAAGTCAAAGTCAAAAGTCAATCAAAAGTCATCAAGCACGCCGACAGCTTTGAAGTGACTGTGACTCCAGGGAGACGAAGAGGGGCGAGAGTCAGAGGTGAACAGATAGGGTCTGGAGGGGACGCTTAATAACAGTGTAAACTGTGTGAGAAGGAGTCTGTGTTTGACTCATCCTCTTCCTAGACTACAAGCTTCACATCCATTTGGGTAATTACCCGCCCGCTGTGATCCTCGCGACCTCGCGTAATGAACACGCCTCGAGCAGGGAATGAAACTTTGATTGCCGTGGCCCATGTCCAAGTAGCAGGGGTTGCATCTGTCTCTGCCCTGAACGACTACTGGTCTGACATTGTGGGGATGAAACCACCTCTTTCAAGGAAGCCTCTAACACGATAATTAAGAGGAAGGCTCTGGCAATAGGACATTCAAGCAGTCGTTTATTCCCAATTCGTTGAAGTTCGTGTAGTTAATAGTCGATCAATCATGGCAGTAGAAAAGCAACATCTTTTATGGCCTAAGATGTGCTCATGTTCATAGTGATGTGTATTCATGGCTGCCAAGGGAAGCCAGGCTTCATCAAAAATGTACTGAAAAAAAATAACATTATTTATCTTTCATCTCTCTGTGTTTCATTATTTTCCTTTAATTCGCAAGAGGCTGAATGTATCTCAACGGAGAGAAGGCATCCAAGCGAACAAAACAGCGCCCCTCTGTCTTTGTATGTGTAGCCCATCTATCTGATGCTGTCTGGTCAAAAAGGGTATGACATTGTTGCAACCCCGCTGCATTGTATGCAAGAGAAGCCAGCGAGCATTTGATCTCTCATGAATTAAAAAAATATACAATAATAGCCAATCAGCATTGAGTTAAACTGAGTGAGCTCAACTGTGAATGGTCCTGGCGCACCAAAAAAAAGTGTCAAGGGAAGCCAGTTTGGATTTGGCTTCCCTCCAATCACATCACATCAAGTCAAACGTCATTGACAGAAAACATTTTTTATTGTTGCATCTCCTTGTGTTGTTGTCCAGCGGTGGCTAGCTAGCTAGCTAAAATTGGCCCTTTCCTAAATTAGCCATCGACAACGATAGTGATTTAGACTTGTGGTTTTACTTCATTCCCCTTATTGGCTAAGGCTTATAATGGAGATTCTGATCCAACCATAGATTTATACATTGTGCCTGGAAGGTCAATATGTAGCTAAATGTAGTAGGCTAATGTTAACTAGCTAACGAAAAGAGGTTGGGCTAGCGAGCAAGCATTTTAGCCAGGTAGTCTAGGACAACAAAAAATTAAAGTGTGCACTGTATAACAGAGTCATGGATTGTTTCGGCAACATGAAAGAGAGGAGGATGACATTGGCGTTTCTCAACAAGTAGGGTATGTCTTTTTTGTCCTTACGCGCACATCCAGAAACCAGTACCATGGACAGCCACATGATATTTAGCTTAGTCCTTCCCCAGTGTTTTCACCCAGGCACCGTGACCGCAGGTTCATCTTGGTCAGCCGGAGCGATTGGCTTGGTCAGTTTTCTCCCCCACACACACACTTAATCATCGGTGTTCTTCAGTCTTAAGTTATGTGTTATTATACCATAGAAATAATTGCAAAGAGTGTTGATGTGTATCCCATGTAGAACCCACAGACAGAAGCCAGGATGTTTGCTCATGTGATCATGCATCGCCTGTGGTGCTAGCAGCAGTGGTCTTGGGTCTACTGCGTGATTTGTTGGAAGACTCTCAGGTAGTGAAGATGCCATTCTCTCCCTCACCCTCCCCTTCCTCCCTCGGGTCTTCCCTCTTCATCTTTCGTTTTGAGTCATCTTTATCCATCCCTTTAATCAATCACCCGACATGTCACTCTACCTACCCCCTCACCCTCCCCTTTTGCCCTCTCTCTCTCCTCTTCTACTCTCTCTCCCTCTCCCTCACCCTCCCCTTTTGCCCTCTCTCCCTCACCCTCCTCTTCTACTCTCTCTCCCTCTCCCTCACCCTCCCCTTTTGCCCTCTCTCCCTCACCCTCCTCTTCTACTCTCTCTCCCTCACCCTCCCCTTTTGCCCTCTCTCCCTCACCCTCCTCTTCTACTCTCTCCCTCTCCCTCACTTTCCCCGTCTGCCCTCTCCCCCTCCCCAGACAAATATCTGACCTGTGTTTTTGGCTGCCTATTCTTAACCCTTGTGTCATTGACTCCATGCTCTCACACACTCTGACCATATCACAATACTGTTTCCACCGGTGATGATGTGTCCCATTCCTTCCTGTGCATCATGGCAGATGTTGTTTTGATGGGGAAAACACAGAAAGTAGAAGAGCAGGGAGATGAGGGTGGTGGGGTGGATACAGAAAAAAGAGAGTCACTTTCCAATCATGTGTTTTTCTCGGAACATTGAATTAAGCAGCGTGAAAGGGTGGGGGCCTCGGGGGGTCTGAGGGCGGCTATAGAGATGCCCGAATGAAAGACTTCGTTGTTGGAGGCCGGGAGAAAGAGATGAAAGAGGAGAGGGAGATGGGGAGCAGCCTCCTCTCCCATCGCCTCCTCACCCTGCGGCCCTCCCTCGCTCTGCCCATGTGAGCTAGGGTTCAAACACGAACCCCCCACCCCACACACACACACACACACACACACACACACACACACACACACACACACACACACACACACACACACACACACACACACACACACACACGCTTACACACACACACGCACACACACACACACACACACACACACACACACACACACACACACACACACACACACACACACACACACACACACACACACACACGCTTACACACACACACACACACGCACACACACACACACACACACACACACACACACACACACACACACACACACACACACACACACACACACACACACACACACACACACACACACACACACACACACACACACACACACACACCCAACCACACACACACACAGCAGAGCTACATACTCACAGACACAGACAGACGTAGTCTTAGACTCCCTCCAAACCGTGTGTCCATAAGATGTGACCAGATGATCTACTGCTCCAGCAGCTGACAGACAGCAGCACTCAGTTTCCCAGGTGGTTAGTTGTGTTAATTGATGAAGTCCTGTGTGATTGAGGTCTCGTTAGTTTAACCTCTGTTAGCGCCACACTGGATGTAATCCCATTACATGTAAACAGACAGGAGCCGGAGTCAAATTAACATCCGTGTGAATCCACTTTGATGAACGCATGCTGGACACCAGAATGAACTCCTTGTACAAGGGAAAGGGAGAAATGGGCTCAGCAGGTTGTATGTGTTCATCATCAATCAGTATTAGATGGATTCCTTTGGGGAAGTAACGTCTACACCTCAGGGTGTCTTCACATGTGACATCGTTCTGCATGCAGACTGGGGACAGAAACATGTAGCACCTCTATGTAACGCCAACAAATGTGTTATGACATTGAAATCCCATTGTAATCAAAACCCAGTTTGTACCAAGCCCATTTACTGCAGTGCATCCTGGTCATTATGTACCAGAGAGGGGTTGTTATTCTGCTCCATCTCTTGGATCATCTGGACGCGCTGGTTGAGTCATGGAGAAAACAGATGAGGGATGTATTGGTTGCCAGCTGGCTGTGACATTGTGTTAAGAGTAGGTGGAAATATCTTATGTACCTCCCAGTAATTAGTTGGGTAAGAAACTGCCAACGTTTCGCTTTCAGTGATGTTTTGACCTAATAAATGACTGGGAGGTTTTATATATGGAATGTGCGACTCTCTCTGTTTTTGTAGCTTCCAGTTTATTCTCCGTTAGTCAGCACCTCTACACTAAATCATTTTCTCTGGGTGCACGCCAGCTATTGCTTTTTATTTGAAATATGTTTCGTAACAGCAGCTTCAGTAGTAGTGTATTAGTGACTAAGTAATAAGAAAAAGAGAAGCTTTAGAGTTGTCGTTTTTCATCGGGGAAGAAGCTAGTTCCCCCTGGGTGGAATTCTTTGGGGAATCTGTAACCTTACACCTCGAACCGAGCACCTCAGCTGAAAGGACGGGGCAAGTGAAAGAGGATAGCAAGATTGAGACAGATGGCAAATTTCCCGAAATAGTTGTTAGTGAAAGGCCTGGACATACATTTTAATTAAGTTTAACATTTTAAGACAACGTATGGGAGAGGGGAGGAGGGAGAAAGAAAAGTGAATGATGCAAGAGTGAGATAAACGGGCGGATTAAAAGTCTAATGTGTTTGAAAATACAATGGAAATACTGACTGAAGAGAGGCAAAAATACTCTTACAGAGAGAGAGAAGACAGAACGACCGGAACGAAGTGCAAACAGAGAGGAACAACAGGAAGCGCTTGAATAGGGTCATGAAAATACGGCACATGGTGATGGGTGAGGGATGATGGAGGTTAGAGGAAGAAGAGGTCAGGAAGGAGAGATAAGGACGGTCAGGAAGGAGAGATGAGGACGGTCAGGAAGGAGAGATGAGGACGGTCAGGAAGGAGAGATGAGGATGGTCAGGAAGGAGAGATGAGGACGGTCAGGAAGGAGAGATGAGGACGGTCAGGAAGGAGAGATGAGGATGGTCAGGAAGGAGAGATGAGGACGGTCAGGAAGGAGATATGAGGGCGGTCAGGAAGGAGAGATGAGGACGGTCAGGAAGGAGAGGTGAGGACGGTCAGGAAGGAGAGATGAGGACGTTCAGGAAGGAGAGGTGAGGACGGTCAGGAAGGAGAGATGAGGACGGTCAGGAAGGAGAGATGAGGACGGTCAGGAAGGGGAGATGAGGACGGTCAGGAAGGAGAGATGAGGACGGTCAGGAAGGAGAGATGAGGACAGTCAGGAAGGAGAGATGAGGACGGTCAGGAAGGGGAGATGAGGACGGTCAGGAAGGGGAGATGAGGACGGTCAGGAAGGAGAGATGAGGACAGTCAGGAAGGAGAGATGAGGACGGTCAGGAAGGAGAGATGAGGACGGTCAGGAAGGGGAGATGAGGACGGTCAGGAAGGAGAGATGAGGACAGTCAGGAAGGAGAGATGAGGACGGTCAGGAAGGAGAGATGAGGACGGTCAGGAAGGAGAGCTGGAGAATGAGAAAGGAGGGGAAGGGGATGATGAAGGCAGACATATCCCATAATTAGCATAGTAATGGAGAGTTAAGGCCACACAATGGGTCACTGTTGAGTCCAAGTTTTTCCATTTGGAGACAATGCACAATAGAGTTGGTATGAGCCCCAAACCACTCTAATAGCCAGCATGTAGCCCACCCTCTCTCTTTTACCACCCCAGAGAACACACTCTCTAACTAATAAATTGGTATTGCCTCAGGGCTTGAAGCTACAAACCAGTCCTCCCCACTCTGAACCTTTTCATCTGCTGAGCAAAATGCCTGGGCACTTCTCTAACGGTTAAGAGGTCCAAATTGTGCATATTTGTATAGATACTGTAAATAGACTGTGTATTTTGAGAAGAGCAGAGGATAGAGAAGATGATAGAGAATATAGAGAAGAGGATAGAGAAGAGGATAGAGAAGAGAATAGAAAAGATTGAGAAGGGGATAGAGAAGAGAAGAGAATAGAAGATAGAGAAGAGGATATAGAGAAGATGATGGAGAAGAGGATAGAGCAGGGGATAGAGAAGAGGACAGAGAAGAGGATAGAGAAGAGAATAGAGCAGGGGATAGAGAAGAGGATAGAGCAGGGGATAGAGAAGAGGATAGAGCAGGGGATAGAGAAGAGATAGAGCAGGAGATAAAAGAAGAGGATAGAGAGAAGATAGAGAAGAGGATAGAGCAGGGGATAAAGAAGAGGACAGAGCAGGGGATAGAGAAGAGGATAGAGCAGGGGATAGAGAAGAGGATAGAGCAGGGGATAGAGAAGAGGATAGAGCAGGGGTAGAGAAGAGGATAGAGAAGAGGATAGAGCAGGGGATAGAGAAGAGGATAGAGCAGGGGATAGAGAAGAGGATAGAGTAGAGCAGGGGATAGAGAAGAGGATAGAGCAGGGGTAGAGAAGAGGATAGAGAAGAGGATAGAGCAGGGGATAGAGAAGAGGATAGAGCATGGGATAGAGAAGAGGATAGAGAAGAGGATAGAGCAGGGGATAGAGAAGAGGATAGAGCAGGGGATAGAGAAGAGGGTAGAGCAGGGTATAGAGAAGAGGATAGAGAAGAGGATAGAGCAGGGGATAGAGAAGAGGATAGAGAAGAGGGTAGAGCAGGGGATAGAGAAGAGGATAGAGAAGAGGATAGAGTAGGGGATAGAGTAGAGGATAGAGCAGGGGATAGAGAAGAGGATAGAGCAGAGGATAGAGCAGGGGATAGAGAAGAGGATAGAGCAGGGGATAGAGAAGAGGATAGAGCAGGGGATAGAGAAGAGGATAGAGCAGGGGATAGAGAAGAGGATAGAGCAGGGGATAGAGAAGAGGATAGAGCAGAGGATAGAGCAGGGGATAGAGAAGAGGATAGAGAAGAGGATAGAGCAGAGGATAGAGCAGGGGATAGAGAAGAGTATAGAGCAGGGGATAGAGAAGAGGATAGAGAAGAGGATAGAGCAGGGGATAGAGAAGAGGATAGAGCAGGGGATAGAGAAGAGGATAGAACAGAGGATAGAGCAGGGGATAGAGAAGAGGATAGAGAAGAGGATAGAGCAGAGGATAGAGCAGGGGATAGAGAAGAGTATAGAGCAGGGGATAGAGAATAGGATAGAGCAGGGGATAGAGAAGAGGATAAAGAAGAGGATAGAGCAGGGTATAGAGAAGAGGATAGAGCAGGGGATAGAGAAGAGTATAGAGCAGGGGATAAAGAAGAGGATAGAGAAGAGAATAGAGTAGGGGATAAAGAAGAGGATAGAGAAGACGATAGAGAAGAGGATAGAGCGGGGGATAGAGAAGATGATAGAGCAGGGGATAGAGAAGAGGATAGAGCAGGGGAAATAGAAGAGGATAGAGCAGGGGATAGAGAAGAGGATAGAGCAGGGGATAGAGAAGAGGGTAGAGCAGGGTATAGAGAAGAGGATAGAGCAGGGGATAGAGAAGAGGGTAGAGCAGGGGATAGAGAAGAGGATAGAGAAGAGGGTTAGAGAAGAGGATAGAGAAGAGGATAGAGCAGGGGATAGAGAAGAGTATAGAGCAGGGGATATAGAAGAGGATAGAGAAGAGGATAGAGCAGGGGATAGAGAAGAGGATAGAGCAGGGGATAGAGAAGAGGATAGAGCAGGGGATAGAGCAGAGGATAGAGAAGAGGGTAGAGCAGGGGATAGAGCAGGGGATAGAGAAGAGGATAGAGCAGGGGAAATAGAAGAGGATAGAGAAGAGGATAGAGCAGGCGATAGATGAGGGGATAGAGAAGAGGATAGAGCAGGGGATAGAGAAGAGAATAGAAAAGATGATAGAAAATATGATAGAGAAGATAGAGAAGAGGATAGAGAAGATGATAGAGCAGGGGATAGAGAAGAGGGTAGAGCATGGGATAGAGAAGAGAATAGAGAAGAGGATAGAGCAGGGGATAGAGAAGAGGATAGAGCAGGGGATAGAGAAGAGGGTAGGGCAGGGGATAGAGAAGAGGATAGAGAAGAGGATAGAGCAGGGGATAGAGAAGAGTATAGAGCAGGGGATATAGAAGAGGACAGAGAAGAGGATAGAGCAGGGGATAGAGAAGAGGATAGAGCAGGGGATAGAGAAGAGGATAGAGCAGGTGATAGAGAAGAGGATAGAGAAGAGGATAGAGCAGAGGATAGAGCAGGGGATAGAGAAGAGGATAGAGAAGAGGATAGATCAGGCAATAGAGAAGAGGATAGAGCAGAGGATAGAGAAGAGGATAGAGCAGGGGATAGAGAATAGGATAGAGCAGAGGATAGAGCAGGGGATAGAGAAGAGGATAGAGCAGAGGATAGAGAAGAGGATAGAGAAGAGGATAGAGCAGGGGATAGAGAAGAGGATAGAGCAGGGGATAGAGAAGAGGACAAAGAAGAGGATAGAGCAGGGGATAGAGAAGAGGATAGAGAAGAGGATAGAGAAGAGGATAGAGCAGGGGATAGAGAAGAGGATAGAGCAGAGGATAGAGCAGGGGATAGAGAAGAGGATAGAGAAGAGGATAGAGCAGGGGATAGAGAAGAGGATAGAGCAGGGGATAGAGAAGAGGATAGAGCAGAGGATAGAGAAGAGGATAGAGAAGAGGATAGAGCAGAGGATAGAGCAGGGGATAGAGAAGAGGATTGAGCAGAGGATAGAGAAGAGGATAGAGCAGAGGATAGATCAGGCGATAGAGAAGAGGATAGAGCAGAGGATAGAGAAGAGGATAGAGCAGGGGATAGAGAATAGGATAGAGCAGAGGATAGAGCAGGGGATAGAGAAGAGGATTGAGCAGAGGATAGAGAAGAGGATAGAGAAGAGGATAGAGCAGGGGATAGAGAAGAGGATAGAGCAGGGGATAGAGAAGAGGACAAAGAAGAGGATAGAGAAGAGGATAGAGAAGAGGATAGAGCAGGGGATAGAGAAGAGGATAGAGCAGAGGATAGAGCAGGGGATAGAGAAGAGGATAGAGAAGAGGATAGAGCAGGGGATAGAGAAGAGGATAGAGCAGGGGATAGAGAAGAGGATAGAGCAGAGGATAGAGAAGAGGATAGAGAAGAGGATAGAGCAGAGGATAGAGCAGGGGATAGAGAAGAGGATTGAGCAGAGGATAGAGAAGAGGATAGAGCAGAGGATAGAGCAGGGGATAGAGAAGAGGATAGAGAAGAGGATAGAGCAGGGGATAGAGAAGAGGATTGAGCAGGGGATAGAGAAGAGGATTGAGCAGAGGATAGAGAAGAGGATAGAGCAGAGGATAGATCAGGCGATAGAGAAGAGGATAGAGCAGAGGATAGAGAAGAGGATAGAGCAGGGGATAGAGAATAGGATAGAGCAGAGGATAGAGCAGGGGATAGAGAAGAGGATTGAGCAGAGGATAGAGAAGAGGATAGAGAAGAGGATAGAGCAGGGGATAGAGAAGAGGATAGAGCAGGGGATAGAGAAGAGGACAAAGAAGAGGATAGAGAAGAGGATAGAGAAGAGGATAGAGCAGGGGATAGAGAAGAGGATAGAGCAGAGGATAGAGAAGAGGATAGAGCAGAGGATAGAGAAGAGGATAGAGAAGAGGATAGAGCAGAGGATAGAGCAGGGGATAGAGAAGAGGATAGAGCAGAGGATAGAGAAGAGGATAGAGCAGAGGATAGAGCAGGGGATAGAGAAGAGGATAGAGAAGAGGATAGAGCAGGGGATAGAGAAGAGGATTGAGCAGAGGATAGAGAAGAGGATAGAGCAGGGGATAGAGAAGAGGATAGAGCAGAGGATAGAGCAGGGGATAGAGAAGAGGATAGAGAAGAGGATAGAGAAGAGGATAGAGCAGGGGATAGAGAAGAGGATAGAGCAGAGGATAGAGCAGGGGATAGAGAAGAGGATAGAGCAGGGGATAGAGAAGAGGATTGAGCAGAGGATAGAGAAGAGGATAGAGCAGGGGATAGAGAAGAGGATAGAGCAGAGGATAGAGCAGGGGATAGAGAAGAGGATAGAGCAGGGAATGGGGGGACTAATGAAGGAAACACTGAAAGGGGAAGTGCCTCATTAGCCTGAAGAGGAGGGTCATTTTAACTTAATTAAAATCAGTAGAGAGGAATGATCTCATTAAGACAGAGTAACACTCAAACGCAGATGTATGAATAAAATAACTGTCCATGCTGATACAACGACTGGGACAGGGACTTTGGACTTTGGACTTTGGATAAGGGAAGTAAAATGTAGTTGTACACGCAGAAAATGTATGCACACATGATTTTAAGTCGCTTAGGATAAAAGTGTCTCATTAAGTGTCGAAATAAAAGTGTCTAAAAGTGTCTAAATGCTAAATGTCATGTATTATTATAATTATATTAAGTACCTCTGCACACCTGCTCTGGCTCAGACACGTCTAACTTG
Source organism: Oncorhynchus keta (assembly GCF_023373465.1). NCBI lineage: Eukaryota > Metazoa > Chordata > Actinopteri > Salmoniformes > Salmonidae > Oncorhynchus > Oncorhynchus keta. Next base: position 26,894,002 of record NC_068452.1, read on the forward strand.
TAGGTCATAACAGATATGCTGTGTGTTCAGTGACTCAGGGTTCAAAGAACCTGGCAATGTGCCTGGGTTTGTCTGCACCACTATTTGGCCTCTGTGACCCCTATTCAGATTCCCTCTCTGTTCTCCCAAGACCAGGTGGGTCCTACCTGAGCGTATCTCTGAAGGTTCCGTAACAGCTCTCCGTGACCCCTATTCAGATTCCCTCTCTGTTCTACCGAGACCAGGTGGGTCCTACCTGAGCGTATCGCTGAAGGTTCCGTAACAGCTCTCTGTGACCCCTATTCAGATTCCCTCTCTGTTCTCCCAAGACCAGGTGGGTCCTACCTGAGCGTATCTCTGAAGGTTCCGTAACAGCTCTCTGTGACATCTATTCAGATTCCCTCTCTGTTCTCCCAAGACCAGGTGGGTCCTACCTGAGCGTATCTCTGAAGGTTCCGTAACAGCTCTCTGTGACCCCTATTCAGATTCCCTCTCTGTTCTCCCAAGACCAGGTGGGTCCTACCTGAGCGTATCTCTGAAGGTTCCGTAACAGCTCTCTGTGACCTTATTGCCAGACTCTGGTGCAGAAACCACATTTTTCTTTTGGACGATTGAGTCAGTTTTCTTCTGTCTTGTGTTGAGGCTGCAACTGTTTCTGGACTTCATTTCCCACCGTACCATCAGACCATGACGACCAGAGGCGACTCTGTCCTGTCCTTGATTTCCTGCTCCAGAGAATCCTTGTAATCAGTAATGGCCTCAGATCCCCTTGATACACTCTGTATTTTACCATTTTTATGCTTTTCCATCTTCGTTTGGATGTTCTTGTTTTGAAGAGTCCCGTTAGTCGCATGAGTGATCAGACATAACTGCCTCAGTCTGATAGTTGACCCAGGGAGCTGGGGGGTAAACACACTGGAACAAATCCACCACTAGAGGGAGCACTTGCCTCAGTATTCCCTGCTGGAGACCTCGCTGGTGGAATCGTGTTCAGAGTCACCTAGTGGAGCAGCACGGGAACAACAACTCCATCCTTCCATCCCTTTATTCTCTCCTCACTTCCTGCATTTCCTCCTCTGCATTC